>NW_027047621.1:5000-13729 GCF_025399875.1 Dalotia coriaria
ATGCTTATTTTAAAAACAGCAGTTTTGAGTTTAATCTGCGTTTTAACGCGTAAAAGCGCAAAAAGCGACGAATTTTTTTTTTTTTTTTAATATTGCTTCTATTTGAACGATTTCAACATCTAAAATGCTTGAAAATGCTTATTTTAGCAAAACAGCATTTTGAGTTTTAATCTGCGTTTTAACGCGTAAAACAGCATAAAAACGACGAAATTTTATTATTCGTTTTTATTAATATTGCGTCTATTTAAAACTATTTCAACGATCTAAAAATGCTTGAAAATGCTTATTTCTAGCAAAACAGCACGTTTCCCCTTTTGAGCTTTAATCTGCGTTTTAACGGGTAAAACAGCACAAAACGACACGACTTTTTTATTATTCGTTTTATTAATATTGTATTTGAACGATTTCAACGATCTAAAATGCTTGAAAATGCTTATTTTAGCAAAACAGCACGTGTTTTGAGCTTTTAATCTGCGCTAAACGCGTAAAAACAGCATAAAACGACGATTTTTTATTATTCGCTTTTATTAATATTGCGTCTACTCTGGAACGATTTCAACGATCAAAAATGCTTCTTGAAAATGCTATTTTAGCAAAACAGCACGTTTTGAGCTTCTTTAATCTGCGTTTTAACGCGTAAAACAGCATAAAAACGACGAATTTTTTATTATTCCGTTTTTATTAATATTGCTTCTATTTGAACGATTTCAACGATCTAAAATGCTTGAAAAATGCTTATTTTAGCAAAACAGCACGTTTTGAGCCTTTTAATCTGCGTTTTTCTTAACACACGTAAAAACGGCATGTAAAAACGACGAAATTTTTATTATTCGTTTTTATTTTATTGCGTCTATTTGAACGATTTCAAATGATCTAAAATGTATGAAAATGCTTATTTTAGCAAAACAGCACGTTTTGAGCTTTTAATCTGCGCGTTTTAACGCGTAAAACAGCATAAAACGACGAAATTTTTATTATTCGTTTTTATTAATATTATTAAGGCCCATTTGAACGTGATTTCAATCTAAAATGCTTGAAAATGCTTATTTTAGCAAACAGCAAAGTTCTGAGCTTTAATTCCGCAAGCCGCGTAAAAACAGCATAAAAACGTGACGAATTTTTTATTATTCGTTTTTATTAATATTGCGTCTATTTAAACGATTTCAAATCTAAAATGCTTGAAAATGCTTATTTAGCAAAACAGCACGTTTTGAGCTTTTTAATCTGCGTTTAACGCGTAAAACAGCATAAAAACGACGAAATTTTTATTATTCAAGTTTTTATTAATATTATGTCTATTTAAACGCGATTTCAACAATCTAAAATGCTTGAAAATGCTTTTAATATTTTAGCAAAACAGCACGTTTTTGAGTTTTTAATTCGTGTTTTAACGCGTAAAACAAAAGTTGGCTAAAAACGTGACGAATTTTTATTATTCGTTTTTATTAATAATGCTTCTATTTGAACGATTTCAACGATCTAAAATGCTTGAAAATGCTTATTTTAGCAAAAACAGTTAATGTTTCTTAATCTGCGTTTTAACGCGTAAAACAGCATAAAACGACGAATTTTTATTATTCGTTTTTATTAATATTGCTTCTATTTGAACGATTTCAACGATCTAAAATGCTTCTTGAAAATGCTTATTTTAGCAAAACAGCATCGTTTTGAGCTTTTAATCTGCGTTTTAACGCGTAAAACAGCATAAAAACGACGAAATTTTTATTATTATTCTCGTTTTTATTAATATTGCGTCTATTTGAACGATTTCAACGATCTAAAATGCTTGAAAATGCTTATTTTAGCAAACAGCATCGTTTTGAGTTTAATCTGCGTTTTAACGCGTAAAACAGCATGTAAAAACGACGAAATTTTATTATCGTTTTTATTAATATTGCGTCTATTTAAACGATTTCAACGACCTAAAAATGCTTGAAAAATGCTTATATTTTGAAGCAAAACAGCACGTTTTGAGCTTTAATCTGCGTTATAACGCGTAAAACAGCATAAACGCATTTAATTTTGCTATTCGTTTTTATTAATATTGCTTCTATTTTGGAACAATTTCAACGATCTAAAATGCTTGAAAATGCTTATTTTAGCAAAACAGCACGTTTTGAGCTTTAATCTTGCTTTAACGCGCAAAACAGCATAAAAACGACGAAATTTTATTATTCGTTTTATTAATATTGTTTCTATTTGAACGATTTCCAACGATCTTAAAAATGCTTGAAAAATGCTTTATTTTAGCAAAACAGCACGTTTTGAAAGCTTCTTTAATCTGCGTTTTAACGCGTAAAACAGCACAAAAAACGACGAATTTTTTTATTATTCGTTTTTATTACTATTGCGTCTATTTGGAACGATTATAACGATCTAAAATGCTCGAAAATGCGCTATTTTAGCAAAACAGCACGTTTTGAGCTTTAATCTGCGTTTTAACGCGCAAAACAAAAGTATAAAAAAACGACGAATTTTTTATTATTCGTTTTTATTAATATTGCGTCTATTTGAACGATTTCCAACGATCTTAAAAATGCTTGAAAATGCTTATTTTGAAAGGGCAGAACAGCACGTTTTGAAAGCTTTAATCTGCGCTTTAACGCGCGTAAAACAGCATAAAAACGACGAAATTTTTTATTATTCGTTTTATTAATATTGCGTCTATTTGGAACGATTTCAACGATCTAAAATGCTTGAAAATGCTTGTTATTTTAGCAAAAACAGCATGTTTTGAGTTTTAATCTGCGTTTTAACGCGTAAAAACAGCATAAAAACGACGAATTTTTATTACTCCGTTTTTATTAATATTGCTTCCCTCTATTTTGAACGATTTCAACGATCTAAAAATGCTTGAAAATGCTTATTTTAGCAAAACAGCACGTTTTGAGTTTTAATCTGCGTTTTAAACGCGCAAAACAGCATAAAAACGACGAATTTTTATTATTTGTTTTTATTAATATTGTTTCTATTTGAACGATTTCCAACGATTCTAAAATGCTTGAAATGCTTATTTTAGCAAAAACAGCACGTTTTGAGTTTTAATCTGCGTTTCTTAACGAGTAAAACAGCATAAAAAAACGACGAAATTTTTATTATTCGTTTTATTAATATTGCGTCTATTTGAACGTGATTTCAACGATCTAAAAATGCTTGAAAATGCTTATTTTAGCAAAACAGCATCATCGTTTTGAGCTTTAATCTGCGTTATAACGCGTAAACAGCATAAAAACGACGAATTTTTATTATTCGTTTTTATTAATATTGCTTCGCATTTGAACAATTTCAACGATCTAAAAATGCTTGAAAATGCTTATTTTAGCAAAACAGCACGTTTTGCTTTAATCTGCGTGCGTTCTTTAACGCGTAAAACAGCATAAAAACGACGAAATTTTATTATTCGTTTTATTAATATTGCTTCTATTTGAACGATTTCAACGATCTAAAATGCTTGAAAATGCTTATTTTAGCAAAACAGCATCGTTTTGAGTTTTAATCTGCGTTTTAACGCGTAAAACAGCAATAAAAACGACGATTTTTTATTATTTGTTTTTGGTTAATATTGGCAGGCTCATTTGAACGATTATAACGATCTAAAATGCTTGAAAATGCTTTTATTTTAGCAAAACAGCACGTTTTGAGTTTTAATCTGCGTTTTTAACGCGTAAAATGCTACAAAAACGACGAAATTTTTATTATTCGTTTTTATTAATATTGCGTCTATTTTGAACGATTTCCAACGATCTAAAATGCTTGAAAATGCATATTTTAGCAAAACAGCACGTTTTGAGCTTTAAATCTGCGTTTTAACGCGTAAACAAAAGCATAAAACGACGAATTTTTATTATTCGTTTTATTAATATTGCTTCTATTTGCACGGGATTTCAACGATCTAAATGCTTGAAAATGCTTATTTTAGCAAAACAGCACGTTTTGAGTTTTTAATCTGCGTTTTAACGCGTAAAAACAGCATAAAACGACGAATTTTTTATTATTTGTTTTTTATTAATATTGCTTCTATTTGAACGATTTCCAACGATCTAAAATGCTTGAAAATGCTTATTTTAGCAAAAACAGCACGTTTTGAGCTTTAATCTGCGTTTAACGCGTAAACAGCATAAAACGACGAATTTTATTATCTTCGTTTTTATTAATATTGCGTCTATTTTGAACGATTTCAACGATCTAAAAATGCTTTTCTTGGAAAATGTTTTTCTTATTTTAGCAAACAGCATCGTTTTTGAGCTTTTAATCTGCGTTTTAACGCGTAAAACAGCATAAAACGACGAATTTTTTTATTATTCGTTTTTATTAATATTGCTTCTATTTGAACGATTTCAACGATCTAAAAATGCTTGAAAATGCTTGGTATTTTAGCAAAACAGCACGTTTTGAGCTTAATCTGCGTTTTTAATCATAAAACAGCATAAAAACGTGACGAAATTTTTATTATTATTCGTTTTATTACTATTGCGTCTATTTGAACGTGATTTCAACGATCTAAAATGCTTGAAATGCTTATTTTAGCAAAACAGCACGTTTTGAGCTTTAATCTGCGTTTTAACGCGTAAAACAGCATAAAAAACGACGAATTTTTTATTAGTCGTTTTTATTAATATTGCCCTATTTGAACGATTTCAACGATCTTAAAATGCTTGAAAATGCTTTTTATTTTAGCAAAAAAACAGCACGTTTTGAGCTTTAATCTGCGTTTTAACGCGTAAAATCTGGCATAAAACGACGAAATTTTATTATTCGTCTTTATTTTATTGCGTCTATTTGAACGATTTCAACGATCTAAAATGCTTGAAAATGCTTATTTTAGCAAAACAGCACGTTTTGAGCTTTTAATCTGCGTTTTAAGGCGTAAAACAGCATAAAAACGACGAATTTTTTATTACTCCGTTTTTATTAATACGTTTCCTATTTGAACGTGAATTCAACGATCTAAAATGCTTTTGAAAATGCTTATTTTAGCAAAACAGTACGTTTTGAGCTTTAATCTGCGTTTAACGGGGCGTAAAACGGCATAAAAACGACGAAATTTTTATTATTCGTTTTTATTTTTATTGCGTCTATTTGAACAATTTCAACGATCTAAAAAATGCTTGAAAATGCTTATTTGTGCAAAAACAGCACGTTTTGAGCTTTTTAATCTGCGTTTTTAACGCGTAAAAACAGCATAAAAACGTGACGAATTTTTATTATTCGTTTTTATTCATATTGCTTCTCATTTGAATGATTTCAACGATCTAAAATGCTTGAAAAATGCTTATTTTAGCAAAACAGTACGTTTTGAGCTTTAATCTGCGTTTTAACGCGTAAAAACGGCATAAAACGACGAAATTCTTTTATTATTCGTTTTTATTTTTATTGCGTCTATTTTGAACGATTCCCAAATGATCTAAAAAAAATGCTTGAAAAATGCTTATTTTAGCAAAACAGCACGTTTTGAGTTTTAATCTGCGTTTTAACGCGTAAAAACAGCATAAAAACGACGAATTTAATATTCCGTTTTATTAATATTGCTTCTATTTGAACGATTTTAACGATCTAAAATGCTTGAAAATGCTTATTTTAGCAAAAACAGCACGTTTTCAGCTTTAATCTGCGTTTTGCGTAAAACAGCAAAAAAAAACGACGAAATTTTTATTATTCGTTTTATTAATATTGCGTCTATTTGAACGTGATTTCAACGTGATCTAAAAATGCTTGAAATGTTTATTTTAGCAAAACAGCACGTTTTGAGCTTTAATCTGCGTTTTAACGCGTAAAACAGCATAAAAAAACGACGAATTTTTATTATCTGTTTTATTAATATTGCTCTATTTGAACGGATTTCAACGATCTAAAATGTTTTCGAAAATGCTTATTTTGTGCGTTAAAACAGCACGTTTTGAGCTTTAATTCAGGTTTTAACGCGTAAAACATCATAAAAACGACGACTTTTTATTATTCGTTTTTATTAATATTGCTTCTATTTGAACGATTTCCTCAACGATCTAAAAATGCTTGAAAAATGCTTTATTTTAGCAAAAACAAAGCACGTTTTGAGTTTTATTCCCTGCGTTTTAACGCGTAAAACAGCATAAAACCATTTAAATTTTTATTATTCGTTTTATTAATATTGCGTCTATTTGAACGATTTCAACGATCTAAAAAATGCTTGAAAATGCGCTATTTTAAAGCAAAACAGCACGTTTTGAGCTTTTAATCTGCGTTTTAACGCGTAAAACAGCATAAAAAACGACGAAATTATTCGTTTTATTAATATTGCGTCAATTTAAACGTGATTTCAACGATCTAAAATGCTTGAAAATGCTTATTTTAGCAAAACAGCACGTTTTGAGCTTTAAATCTCGCGTTTTAACGGCAAAACAGCATAAAAACGTGACGAATTTTATTATTCGTTTTATTAATACATTGCTTCTATTTGAACGATTTACCGATCTAAAATGCTTGAAAATGCTTATTTTAGCAAAACAGCACGTTTTGAGTTTTCTAATCTGCGTTTTAAGCGTAAAACAGCATAAAAACGACGAATTTTATTATTCGTTTTTATTAATATTGCTTCTATTTGGAACGATTTCCAACGATCTAAAATGCTTTTCTGAAAATGCTTATTTTGTAGCAAAACAGCACGTTTTGAGCTTTAATCTGCGTTTAACGCGAAAAACAGCATAAAACGACGAATTTTTTTATTATTCGTTTTTTATTAATATTGCTTCTATTTGAACGATTTCAACGATCTAAAATGCTTGAAAATGCTTATTTTAGCAAACAGCACGTTTTGAGCTTTAATCTGCGTTTTAACGCAAAACAGCATAAAACGACGAAATTTTGTATTATTCGTTTTTATTAATATTGCGTCTTATTTTGAACGATTTCAACGATCTAAAAATGCTTGAAAAGCTTATTTTAGCAAAACAGCATTGGGTGAGCTTTAATCTGCGTTTTAACGCGTAAAACAGCATAAAAAACGACGAAATTCTTTATTATTCGTTTTTATTAATATTGTTTCTATTTGGAACGATTTCCCCAACGATCTAAAATGCTTGAAAATGCTTATTTCAGCAAACAGCACGTTTTGAGCGCCCTTTAATCTGCGTTTTAACGCGTAAAACAGCATAAAACGTGACGAAATTTTTATTATTCGTTTTTATTAATATTGCGTCTATTTGGAACGATTTCAACGATCTAAAATGCTTGAAAATGTTTATTTTAGCAAAAACAGCACGTTTTGAGCTTTAATCCGCGTTTTAACGCGTAAAACAGCATAAAAACGACGAAATTTTATTATTCGTTTTATTAATATTGCTTCTATTTGAACGATTTCAACGATCTAGTAAAAATGTGCTTGAAAATGCCATTTTAGCAAAACAGTACATTTTGAGTTTTAATTCGCGTTTTAATCGCGTGTAAAACGGCATAAAAACGACGAAATTTTTATTATTCGTTTTTATTTTATTGCTTCTATTTGAACGATTTCAACGATCTAAAATGCTTCTTGAAAATGCTTTTATTTTAGCAAAACAGTACGTTTTGAGCTTTAATTGCGTTTTGGGCGTGAAACGGCACATAAAAAACGACGAAATTTTTATTATTCGTTTTTTATTTTTATTGCGTCTATTTGAACGTGATTTCAACGATCTAAAAATGCTTGAAAATGCTTACATTATTTTAGCAAAAACAGCAATGTTTTGAGCTTTAATCTGCGTTTTAACGCGTAAAACAGCATAAAACGACGAATTTTTATTATTCGTTTTATTAATACTGTTTCTATTTGAACGATTTTAACGATCTAAAATGCTTGAAAAATGCTTATTTTAGCAAAACAGCACGTTTCAGCTTTAATCTGCGTTTCAACGCGTAAAACAGCAAAAGAACGACGAAATCCTTTTATTATTCGTTTTTATTAATATTAAAAGTCTATTTGAAACGTGATTTCAACGATCTAAAATGCTTGAAAATGCTTATTTTATCAAAACAGCACGTTTTGTTTTAATCTGCGTTTTAACGCGTAAACAGCTAAAAACGACGTTTTAATTCTTTTTTAAAAAGCTCTTTTGAACTTTTAACGTTTTAAGCTTTAAAACAGCAAAACAGCATTTTAGTTTTAATTGCGTTTTAACGGAAACACATAAAAGCGAAAAATTTTTTCTTTTATAAATGTTACTTTTGAAGTTTTAAATCTTTCTTTAAGCTTTTTTTAAAACATAAAAAAAGAATTTTAGCTTTAATCTTCTTTTAACGGTTTAAAAAAGATAAAAGGAATTTTTTTGTTTTTTTTTAAAAAAGCTCTATTTGAAGTTTTAACGTTTTAAAAAGCTAAAATGCTAAGCAAAAACAGATTTTTTTTGTTTATATATGTTTTAATTTTAAAAAAAGATTTAACGACAAATTTAAAATTCTTTTTTAAAAAGCCTTTGAAAGTTTCACGTTGGCTTAAAAGCTTTTTTAAAAACAAAAACGACGGGGTTTTTTTTTTCGTTTTAATTTAAACCATTTAACGATTAAATTTTTTTAAAAACTTTTAAAATTTCTTTTTTGAACGATTTCCGACTAAATTTCTTTAAGGTAAAAGCAAAACAGCAGTTTTATTAAATTCGTTTTTATTAAATTGCGCAATTTTTATATTCTTTAAATTTGTCTATTTTAGATTCGAACGTTTATTTTCTGGTCTTAAGAAAAATAAAACGGAAATTTTTTTCGTTTTTATAAACATTTCA
>NW_027047622.1:0-13699 GCF_025399875.1 Dalotia coriaria
TTAACGTTTCCTAAAATGCTTGAAAATGCATTTTAGCCAAACAGCACGTTTTTAGCTTTAATCTGCGTTTTAACGCGTAAAAAAATAAAACGACGAATTTTTTTTTATTCGTTTTTTTTAATATTCTTCTATTTGAACGATTTCAACGATCTAAAATGCTTGAAAATGCTTATTTTAGCAAAACAGCACGTTTTTAGCTTTATTCTGCGTTTTAACGCGTAAAACAGCATAAAACGACGAAATTTTATTATTCGTTTTATTAATATTGCGTCTATTTGAACGATTTCAACGATCTAAAATGCTGAAAATGCTTATTTTAGCCAAACAGCACGTTTGAGCTTTTTAAACTGCGTTTTAACGCGTAAAAAAACATAAAAGACGAATTTTTTTTTTATTCGTTTTATTAATATTGCTTCTATTTGAACGATTTCAACGATCTAAAATGCTTGAAAATGTATTTTAGCAAAACAGCACGTTTTGAGCTTTAATCTGCGTTTTAACGCGTAAAACAACATAAAACGACGAAATTTTTATTATTCGTTTTTATTAATATTGCTTCTATTTGAAGATTTCAACGATCTAAAATGCTTGAAAATGCTTATTTTAGCAAAACAGACGTTTTGAGCTTTAATCTGCGTTTTAACGCGTAAAACAGCATAAAACGACGAATTTTTATTATTCGTTTTTATTAATATTGCTTCTATTTGAACGATTTCAACGATCTAAATGCTTGAAAATGCTTATTTTAGCAAAACAGCACGTTTGAGCTTTAATCTGCGTTTTTTAAAGCGTAAAACAGCATAAAACGACGAATTTTTATTATTCGTTTTTATTAATATTGCTTCTATTTGAACGATTTCAACGATCTAAAATGCTTGAAAATGCTTATTTTAGCAAAACAGCACGTTTTGAGCTTTAATCTGCGTTTTTAAAGCGTAAAACAACATAAAACGACGAAATTTTTATTATTCGTTTTTATTAATATTGCGTCTATTTGAACGATTTCAACGATCTGAAATGTTTGAAATGCTTATTTTAGCAAAACAGCGTTTGAGCTTTAATCCTGCGTTTTAACGCGTAAAGAGCATAAAACGACGAAATTTATTATTCGTTTTTATTAATATTGCTTCTAAGCGAACGATTTCAACGATCTAAAATGCTTAAAAATGCTTATTTTAGCGAAACAGCACGTTTTGAGCTTTGTCTGCGTTTTAACGCGTAAAACAGCATAAAACGACGAATTTTTATTATTCGTTTTATTAATGGTAAAATCCTGTTGGAACTTGATTTCAGCGATCTACAAGTAGCTGAAAATGCTTGTTTTAGCAAAACAGCACGTTCTGTGAGCTTTAATCAGGCGTTTTAACGCGTAAAACAGCATAAAACGACGAAATTTTGAAAGTATTTCGTTTTTATTAATGTGCGTCTATTTGAACGATTTAAACGTCTAAAATGCTTGAAAATGCTTATTTTAGCAAAACAGCACGTTTTGAGCACAATCTGCGTTTTTAACGCGTAAAACAGCATAAAAACGACAATTTTTATTATTCGTTTTTTATTAATATTACTTCTATTTGAACGTTTCAGCGATCTAAAATGCTTAGAAAATGCTTATTTTAGCAAAACAGCACGAGGCTTTTAATCTGCGTTTTTAACGCGTAAAACAGCATAAAACGACGGGTACTGTTATTCTCGTTTTATTAATAGTAGCCTATTTAGCGAACGATTTCAACGATCTAAAATGCTTGAAAATGATTATTTTAGCAAAACAGCACGTTTGAGCTTTAATCTGCGTTTAACAGCAGCAAACAGCATAAAACGACAATTTTTTATTATTCGTTTTTTATTAATGGTATTAACGTCTATTGAACGATTTCAACGATCTAAAATGCTTGAAAATGCTTATTTTAGCAAAACAGCACGTTTGAGCTTTAATCTGCGTTTTTAAGCATGAAACGCGCAAAACGACGAATTTTTTATTATTCGTTTTTATTGTATTATTATTTGACGATTTACAGCGATC
This sequence comes from Dalotia coriaria, assembly GCF_025399875.1. Lineage (NCBI taxonomy): Eukaryota > Metazoa > Arthropoda > Insecta > Coleoptera > Staphylinidae > Dalotia > Dalotia coriaria. The sequence continues at coordinate 2,024 of NW_027047622.1, forward strand.
CTAAAATGGCGAAAATGCTTATTTTAGCAGCAAAACGGCACGTTTTGAGCTTTAATCTGCGTTTTAGCAGCGTAAAACAGCATAAAACGACGAATTTTACATTATTCGTTTATTAATATTGCGTCTGTTGAACGATTTCAACGATCTGAAATAGCGAAAATGCTTATTTTAGCAAAACAGCACGTTTTGAGCTTTAATCTGCGTTTAATAACGCGTAAAACGCTTATAAAACGACGGAATTTTTTATTATTCGTTTTTTATTAAGCGTGCTTCTATTTGAACGATTTCAACGATCTAAAATGCTTGAAAATGCTTATTTTAAGCAAAACAGCACGTTTTGAGCTTTATTCTGCACACATTTTAACAAAACAACATAAAACGGCGAAATTTTTATTTATGCGTTTTATTAATATTGCGTCTATTTTGAACGTTTCCAGCGATCTAAAATGCTTGAGAAAATGCTTGTTTTAGCAAAACAGCACGTTTTGAGCACCGTGCGTTTTAACGCGTAAAACAGCATAAAACGACAGAAATTTTATTATTCGTTTTATTAATATTGGCACCTATTTTGAACGGTTTCAACGATCTAAAATGCTTGAAAATGCTTATTTTAGCAAAGGCAGCACGTTTTTGAGCTTTAATCTGCGTTTTAACGCGTAAAACAGCATAAAACGACAGATTTTTTATTGTTGTTTTTATTAATATTGCGTCTATTTGAACGGTTTTCAACGATCTAAAAATGGCGAAAATGCTTATTTTAGCAAAACAGCACGTTCTGAGCTTTAATCAGCGTTTTAACGCGTAAAACAGCATAAAAACGGCAGAATTTTTATTATTCGTTTTATTAATGCGTCTGTTGAGGCGATTTCAACGATCTAAAATGCTTGAAAATGCTTATTTTAGCAAAACAGAACATTTTGAGAGCGTGTAATCTGCGTTTTAACGCGTAAAACAACATAAAACGACGAAGATTTTTATTATTTGTTTATTATTAATATTGCGTCTATTTGAACGATTTCAACGATCTAAAATGCTTGAAAATGCTTATTTTAGCAAAAACAACACGTTTTGAGCTTTTAATCAGCGTTTAACAGCGTAAACAGCATAAAAACGACGAAATTTTACATTGTTATTTAGTTTTTATTAATATTGCGTCTGTTGCGAACGATTTCAACGATCTAAAATGTTTGAAAATGCTTATTTTAGCAAACAGCGTTTTGAGCTTTAATCACCTGCGTTTTAACGCGTAAACTTAAGCATACAAAACGACGAATTTTTTTTATTATTCGTTTTTATTAATATTGCTTCTATTTGAACGATTTCAACGATCTAAAATGCTTGAAAATGCTTTATTTTAGCAAAACAGCACGTTTTGAGCTTTAATCTGCGTTTTAACGCGTAAACAGCATAAAACGACGGAATTTTTTATTATTCGTTTTTTATTAATATTGCGTCTATTTGAACGATTTCAACGATCTAAAATGCTTGAAAATACTTATTTTAGCAAAACAGCACGTTTTGAGCTTTAATCTGCGTTTTAACGTAAAACAACATAAAAACGACAGAATTTTTTTATTATTCGTTTTTATTAATATTTGAAGCTTCTATTTGAACGATTTCAACGATCCTAAAATGCTGGAAAATGCTTATTTTAGCAAAACAGCACGTTTTGAGCTTTTATTCTGCGTTTTAACGTAAAACAGCATAAAACGCCGATTTTTTTTTTATTATTCGTTTTTATTAATATTGCTTCTATTTGAACGATTTCAACGATCACAAATGCTTGAAAATGATTATTTTAGCAAAACAGCACGTTTGAGCTTTTTAATCTGCGTTTAACGCGTAAAACAGCATAAAACGACGAAATTTTATTATTCGTTTTTTATTAATATTGCGTCTATTTGAACGATTTCAACGATCTAAAATGTTTGAAAATGCTTATTTTAGCAAAACAGCACGTTTTGAGCTTTAATCTGCACGTTTAACGCGTAAAACAGCATAAAAACGACGAATTTTTTTTTATTAATATTTGCTTCTATTTGAACGATTTTCAACTAAAATGCTTGAAAATGCTTATTTTAGCAAAACAGCACGTTTTGAGCTTTAATCTGCGTTTTTAACGCGTAAAACAGCATAAAACGACAAATTTTTTATTATTCGTTTTGTTTAATATTTAGATATTTGAACGATTTCAACGATCTAAAATGCTTGAAAATGCTTATTTTGGCAAAACAGCGTTTTTTATTGAGCTTTAATCTGCGTTTAACGCGTAAAACAGCATAAAACGACGAATTTTTTATTATTCGAACATTAATATTGCTTCTATTTGAACGATTTCAACGATCTAAAATCTTTGAAAATGCTTATTTTAGCAAAACAGCCGCGTTTTGAGCTTTTAATCTGCGTTTTTAACGTAAAACAATATAAAACGACGCGAATTTTTATTATTCGTTTTATTATGTGCGTCTATTTGAACGATTTCAACGATCTAAAATGCTTGAAAATGTATTTACAGCAAAACAGCACGTTTTGAGCTTTAATCTGCGTTTTAACGCGGCCAAACAACATAAAACGACGAATTTTTTATTATTCATTTTTTTATTAATAATGCTTCTATTTGAACATTCAACGATCTAAAATGCTTGAAAATGCTTATTTTGTAAAAACAGCACGTTTTGAGCTTTAATCTGCGTTTTTAACGCGTAAAACAGCATAAAGAGCGACGAATTTTTTTATTATTCGTTTTTATTAATGTTGCGTCTATTTGAACGATTTCAGCAGTCCGATAGCGAAAATGCTTATTTTAGCAAAACAGCACGTTTGAGCTTTTAATCTGCCGTTTTAACGCGTAAAACAGCATAAAACGACGAATTTTTTATTATTCGTTTTATTAATATTGCTTCTATTTGAACGATTTCAACGATCTAAAATGCTTGAAAATGCTTATTTTGCTTAGCAAAACAGCACGTTTTGGAAGGCTTTTATTCTGCGTTTTAACGCGCAAAACAGCATAAAACGACAGAAATTTTTATTATTCGTTTTTATTAATGGTAAAAATTCTATTTGAACGATTTCAGCGATCTAAAATGGCAGAAAATGCTTATTTTAGCAAAACAGCACGTTTTGAGCTTTAATCTGCGTTTTAACGCGTAAAACAGCATGAAAACGACGAAATTTTTTATTATTCGTTTTTTATTAATGGCTAGCTCTATTTGAACCGTTCAACGATCTAAAATGCTTACGAAAATGCTTATTTTAGCAAACAGCACGTTTTGAGCTTTAATCTGCGTTTTAACGCGTAAAACAGCATAAAACGACGAATTTTATTATTCGTTTTTATTAATATTGCGTCTATTTGAACGATTTCAACGATCTAAAATGCTTGAAAGTACTTATTTTAGCAAAACAGCACGTTTGAGCTTTAATCAGCGTTTTAACGCGTAAAACAAACAGCATAAAACGGAAAATTTTATTATTGGAACAGTAAAATTACTATTTGAACGATTTCAGCGATCACAAAATGCTTGAAAATGCTTTATTTTAGCAAAACAGAACGTTTTGAGCATTAATCTGCGTTTAACGCGTAAAACGTATAAAACGACGAATTTTTATTATTTGTTTTATTATTAATATTGCGTCTGTTGAACGATTTCAACGATCTAAAAATGCTTGAAAATGCTTATTTTAGCAAAACAACACGTTTTGAGCTTTAATCAGCGTTTTTAACGCGTAAAACAGCATAAAACGACGAAATTTTTATTATTCGTTTTTTATTAATATTGCGTCTATTTAGCGAACGATTTCAACGATCTAAAATGTTTTGAAAATGCTTATTTAGCAAAACAGCACGTTTGAGCTTTTAATCTGCGTTTTAACGCGTAAAACAGCATAAAACGACGAATTTTTATTATTCGTTTTTTATTAATATTGCTTCTATTTGAACATTTCAACGATCTAAAATGCTTGAAAATGCTTATTTTAGCAAAACAGCACGTTTTGAGCTTTAATCTGCGTTTTAACGCGTAAAACAGCATAAAAACGACGAATTTTACACATTATTCGTTTTTTATTAATATTGCGTCTGTTGAACGATTTCAACGATCTAAAATGCTTGAAAATGCTTATTTTAGCAAACAGCAGCAGCACGTTTGAGCTTTAATCTGCGTTTTAACGCGTAAAACAGCGCATAAAACGACGTTTTTATTATTCGTTTTTTTATTAATATTGCTTCTATTTGAACGATTTCAACGATCTAAAATGCTGGAAAATGCTTGTTTAGCAAAACAGCACGTTTTTGAGCTTTATTCTGCGTTTTAACGCGTAAAACAGCTTCTAAAACGACGATTTTTTTATTATTCGTTTTTATTAATAGTAGCTTCTATTTGAACGATTTCAGCGATCTAAAATGCTTGAAATGATTATTTTTAGCAAAACAGCACGTTTGAGCTTTGTCTGCCGTTTTAACGCGTAAAACAGCTAAAACGACGAAATTTTTATTATTAAACATTAATATTGCGTCTGTTGAACGATTTTCAGCGTCTAAAATGTTTGAAAATGCTTATTTTATAGAAACGGCACGTTTGAGCTTTTAATCACGCGTCTTAACGCGTAAAGAGCAGCATAAAACGACGAATTTTTAATTATTCGTTTTTTTATTAATAACTAGCTTCTATTTGAACGTTCAGCGATCTACAAAATGCTTGAAAATGCTTGTTGCGGCGGCACGGCGTTTTGACTTTAATCTGCGTTTTAACGCGTAAAACAGCATAAAAGCGACGGTACTTTTTTGACTGTTCGTTTTTTGTAATATTGCGTCTGTTGCATGAACGATTTCAACGATCTAAAATGCTTGAAAATGCTTATTTTAGCAAAACAGCACGTTTTGAGCTTTTAATCTGCGTTTTTAACGCGTAAACAGCATAAAAACGGCGAATTTTTATTATTCGTTTTTATTAATATTGCTTCTATTTGAACGATTTCAACGATCTAAAATGCTGGAAAATGCTTATTTTAGCAAAACAGCACGTTTTGAGCTTTATTCTGCGTTTTAACGCGTAAAACAGCATAAAACGACGAATTTTTATTATTCGTTTTTATTAATATTGCTTCTATTTGAACGATTTCAACGATCTAAAATGCTTGAAAAGAGAAATGATTATTTTAGCAGCAAAACAGCGCGTTTTGAGCTTTAATCCTGCGTTATAACGCGTAAAAACAGCATAAAACGACGAAATTTTTTATTATTCGTTTTTATTAATATTTGCGTCTATTTGAACGATTTCAACGATCTAAAATCGCGAAAGAAATGCTTATTTACAGCAAAACAGCACGTTTTGCGAGCTTAATCACCGCGTTTTCACGCGTAAACAGCAAAACGGCAAGGGAATTTTTATTGTGGAACTTTTTATTAATATTGCTTCTATTTGAACGATTTCCAGCGATCTAAAATGCTTGAAAATGCTTATTTTAGCAAAACAGCACGTTTTGAGCTGTAATCACCGCGTTTTAACGCGTAAAACAGCATAAAACGGCAAATTTTCGTATTTCGTTTTTATTAATGTGCGTCTATTTGAACGATTTCAACGATCTGAAATGCTTGAAAATGCTTATTTTAGCAAAACGGCGTTTTGAGCTTTAATCTGCATTTTAACGCGTAAACAATAAAACGACGAATTTTTATTATTCGTTTTATTAATGTGCGTCTGTTGGACGTTTCAACGATCTAAAATGCTTGGAAATGCTTATTTTAGCAAAACAGCGTTTGAGCTTTTATTCTGCGTTTTAACGCGTGGAAGCAACATAAAACCACAAAATTTTTATTATTCGTTTTATTTTTTTATTGCGTCCTATTTGAACAGTTTAAACGATCTAAAATGCTTGAAAATGCTTATTTTAGCAAAACAACACGTTTTGAGCTTTTAATCTGCGTTTTAACGTAAAACAACATAAAAACGACAGAAATTTTATTATTCGTTTTTATTAATATTCGCGTCTATTTGAACGATTTCAACGATCCTAAAATGTTTGAAAATAGCATTTTAGCAAAACAGCACGTTTTGAGCTTTAATCTGCGTTTTTAACGCGTAAAACAGCATAAAACGACGAATTTTTTATTATTCGTTTTTATTAATATTGCTTCTATTTGAACGATTTCAACGATCTAAAATGCTTGAAAATGCTTATTTTAGCAAAACAAGCGCGTTTTGAGCTTTTATCTGCGTTTAACGCGTAAAACAGCATAAAAGCGACCGAATTTTTTATTATTCGTTTTATTAATATTGCGTCTATTTGAACGATTTCAGCGATCTAAAATGCTTGAAAATGCTTATTTTAGCAAAACAGCACGTTTTGGCGAGCTTTAATCTGCGATTTTAGCATAAAACAGCATAAAACGACGAATTTTTATTATTCGTTTATTAATATTGCTTCTATTTGAACGATTTCAACGATCTAAAATGCTGGGAAAATGCTTATTTAGCAAAACAGCACGTTTTGAGCTTTTATTCTGCGTTTTAACGCGTAAAACAGCATAAAACGACGATTTTTTATTATTCGTTTTATTAATATTGCTTCTATTTGAACGATTTCAACGATCTAAAATGCTTGAAAATGATTATTTTTAGCAAAACAGCACGTTTTTGAGCACAATCTGCGTTTTAACGCGTAAAAACGCTTATAAAACGTGACGAAATTTTATTCGTTTTATTAATATTGCGTCTATTTGAACGATTTCAACGATCTAAAATGTTTGAAAATGCTTATTTTAGCAAAACAGCACGTTTTGAGCTTTTAATCTGCGTTTTAACGCGTAAAACAGCATAAAACGACAGATTTTAATTATTCGTTTTTTTTATTAATATTGCTTCTATTTGAACGATTTCAGCGATCTAAAATGCTTGAAAATGCTTATTTTAGCAAAACAGCACGTTTGAGCTTTAGTACGCGTTTAACGCGTAGGCAACATAAAAACGACAAATTTTTTTATTATTCGTTTTTATTAATATTGCGTCTATTTGAACGATTTCAACGATCTAAAATGCTTGAAAATGCTTATTTGCAGCAAAACAGCACGTTTTTGACTTTAATCTGCGTTTTAACGCGTAAAACGGCATAGAAACGGCGAATTTTTTATTATTCGTTTTTATTAATATTTAACTTCTATTTGAACGATTTCCAACGATCTAAAATGCTGGAAAATGCTTATTTTTAGCAAAACAGCACGTTTTTGAGCTTTTATTCTGCGTTTTAACGCGTAAAACAGCTTATAAAACGGCGAATTTTTTATTATTCGTTTTTATTAATGGTAGCTTCTATTTGAACGATTTCAACGATCTAAAATGCTTGAAAATGATTATTTTAACAAGGCAAGCACGTTTTGAGCTTTTAATCTGCACGTTATAACGCGTAAAACAGCATAAAACGACGAAATTTTTATTATTCGTTTTTAATGTGCGTCTATTTGAACGATTTCAACGATCTAAAATGCTTGAAAATCTTTATTTTAGCAAAACAGCGCGTTTTGAGCAATGCGTTTTCACGCGTAAAACAGCATAAAAACGACGGGAAATTTTTTATTATTCGTTTTTATTAATATTGCTTCTATTTGAAAGCGATTTCAACGATCTAAAATGCTTGAAAATGCTTATTTGTAGCAAAACAGCACGTTTTGAGCTTGTCTGCGTTTTTAACGCGTAAAACAGCATAAAAAGCGACGGGTGATTTTTTTTTTATTATTCGTTTTTATTAATATTGCGTCTATTTGAACGATTTCAGCGATCTAAAAATAGCGAAAATGCTTATTTTAGCAAAACAGCACGTTTTTGAGCTTTGTCTGCATTTTAACGCGTAAAACAGCATAAAACGACGAATTTTTTATTATTCGTTTTTTATTAATATTGCGTCTATTTGAACGATTTCAGCAGCGATCTAGAAATGCTTAAAATGCTTATTTTAGCAAAACAGCACGTTTGAGCTTTATTCTGCGTTTTAACGCGTAAAACAGCATAAAAACCACAAAATTTTTATTATTCGTTTTTATTTTTTTTTATTGCGTCTATTTGAACGATTTAAGAAACGATCTAAAATGCTTGAAAATGCTTATTTTATGAAACAGCACGTTTGAGCTTTAATCACCGTTTTAACGCGTAAAACATAAAAACGACGTTTTTACTATTCGTTTTTTTTATTAATATTTATTCTATTTGAACGATTTCAGCGATCTAAAATGCTTGAAAATGCTTATTTTAGGAAAAAGCACGTTTGAGCTTTTAATCTGCGTTTTTAACGCGTAAAACAGCATAAAACGGCAGAAATTTTTATTATTCGTTTTTTTTTTATTAATACTTGCGTCTATTTGAACGATTTCAACGATCTAAAATGCTTGAAAATGCTTATTTTAGCAAAACAGCACGTTTGAGCTTTTAATCTGCGTTTTAACGCGTAAAACACATAAAACGACGAATTTTTATTATTCGTTTTTATTAATATTGCTTCTATTTGAACGATTTCAACGATCTAAAATGCTTGAAAATGCTTATTTTAGCAAAAACAGCACGTTTTGAGGCTTTAATCTGCGTTTTAACGCGTAAAACAGCATAAAACGACGAATTTTTTATTATTCGTTTTTATTAATATTGCGTCTATTTGAACGATTTCAACGATCTAAAATGCTTGAAAATGCTATTATAAAAAACAGCACGTTTTTAACTTTAATCTGCGTTTTTAACGCGTAAAACAACATAAAACGACGAATTTTAATTATTCGTTTTTTTTTAATATTGCTTCTATTTGAACGATTTCAACGATCTAAAAAGCTTGAAAATGCTTATTTTAGCAAAACAGCACGTTTTGAGCTTTAATCTGCGTTTTAACGCGTAAAAAAGCATAAAAACGACGAATTTTTTTCTATTCGTTTTTTATTAATATTGCTTCTATTTGAACGATTTCAACGATCTAAAATGCTTGAAAATGCTTATTTTAGGAAAAAAACACGTTTGAGCTTTTCTGCGTTTTAACGCGTAAAACGCATAAAAAAGACGAAATTTTTTTTATTCGTTTTTATTAATAATTGCGTCTATTTGAAGATTTCAACGATCTAAAATGCTTGAAAATGCTTATTTTAGCAAAACAGCACGTTTTGAGCTTTTTAAACTGCGTTTAACGCGTAAAACAGCATAAAACGAGAATTTTTATTATTCGTTTTTTTTTAATATTGCTTCATTTGAACGATTTCACGATCAAAATGCTTGAAAATGCTTATTTTAGCAAAACAGCACGTTTTGAGCTTTAATCTGCGTTTTAAGCGTAAACAACATAAAACGACGAATTTTTTATTATTCGTTTTTATTAATATTGCGTCCCATTTGAACGATTTCAACGATCTAAAATGCTTGAAAATGCTTATTTTAGCCAAAACAGCACGTTTTGAGCTTTTAATCTGCGTTTTAACGCGTAAAACAGCATAAAACGACGAATTTTTATTATTCGTTTTTATTAATATTGCTTTTATTTGAACGATTTCAACGATCTAAAATGCTTGAAATGCTTATTTAGCAAAACAGCACGTTTTGAACTTTTAATCTGCGTTTTAACGCGTAAAACAACATAAAAGAAGAATTTTTATTATTCGTTTTTATTAATATTGCTTCTATTTAACATTTCAACGATCTAAAATGCTTGAAAATGCTTATTTTAGCAAAACAGCACGTTTTGAGCTTTAATCTGCGTTTTAACGCGTAAAACAACATAAAACGACGAATTTTATTTTCGTTTTTTTTTAATATTCTATTTGAACGATTTCAACGATCTAAAATGCTTGAAAATGCTTATTTTACAAAACAGCACGTTTTGAGCTTAATCGCGTTTTAACGCGTAAAACAGCATAAAACGACGAATTTTTATTATTCGTTTTATTAATATTGCTTTTTTTGAACGATTTCAACGATCTAAAATGCTGAAAATGCTTATTTAGAAAACAGCACGTTTTAACTTTAATTTTCGTTTTAACGCGTAAAAAGCTAAAAGGATTTTTTATTATTCGTTTTTATTAATATTGCGTCTATTTGAACGATTTCCAACGATCTAAAATGCTTGAAAATGCTTATTTTAGCAAAACAGCACGTTCTGAGCTTTAATCTGCGTTTTAACGCGTAAAACAGCTATAAAACGACGAATTTTTATTATTCGTTTTTATTAATATTGCTTCTATTTGGAACGATTTCAACGATCTAAAATGCTTGAAAATGCTTATTTTAGCAAAACAGCACGTTTTGAGCTTTAATCTGCGTTTTAACGCGTAAAACAACATAAAACGAAAATTTTTATTATTCGTTTTTATTATATCTTCTATTTGAACGATTTCAACGATCTAAAAATGCTTGAAAATGTTATTTTAGCAAAACAGCACGTTTTGAGCTTTAATCTGCGTTTTAACGCGTAAAACAACATAAAACGACGAAATTTTTATTATTCGTTTTATTAATATTGCGTCCATTTGAACGATTTCCACGATCTAAAATGCTTGAAAATGCTTATTTTAGCAAAACAGCACGTTTTGAGCTTTAATCAGCGTTTTTAACGCGTAAAACAGCATAAAAACGACGAAATTTTTTTATTCGTTTTATTAATATTGCGTCTATTTGAACGATTTCAACGATCTAAAATGCTTGAAAATGCTTATTATAGCAAAACAGCACGTTTTGAACTTTAATCTGCGTTTTAACGCGTAAAACAGCATAAAACGACAATTTTTATTATTCGTTTTTTATTAATTTAGCTATTTGAACGATTTCAACGATCTAAAATGCTTGAAAATGCTATTTTAAGCAAAACAGCACGTTTTGAGCTTTTAATCTGCGTTTTAACGCGTAAAACAGCATAAAAACGACGAATTTTTACTATTCGTTTTTTATTAATATTGCTTCTATTTGAACGATTTCAACGATCTAAAATGCTTGAAAATGCTTATTTTAGGAAAAAGCACGTTTTGAGCTTTAATCTGCGTTTTAACGCGTAAAACAACTTATAAAACGACGAAATTTTTATTATTCGTTTTATTAATATTGCGTCTATTTGAATGATTTCAACGATCTAAAATGCTTGAAATTCTTATTTTACAGAAAACAGCACGTTTTGAGCTTTAATCTGCATTTTAACGCGTAAAACAGCATAAAACGACGAATTTTTATTATTCGTTTTATTAATATTGCTTCTATTTGAACGATTTCAACGATCTAAAATGCTTGAAAATGCTTATTTTAGCAAAACAGCGTTTGAGCTTTTAATCTGCGTTATAACGCGTAAACAGCATAAAACGACGAATTTTTATTATTCGTTTTTATTAATATTGCTTCGATTTGAACGATTTCGACGATCTAAAATGCTTGAAAATGCTTATTTGAGCAAAACAGCACGTTTTGAGCTTTAATCTGCGTTTAACGCGTAAAACACATAAAACGACGAATTTTTATTATTCGTTTTATTAATTTGCGTCTATTTGAACGATTTCAACGATTAAAATGCTTGAAAATGCTTATTTTAGCAAAACAGCACGTTCGAGCTTTAATCTGCGTTTTAACGCGTAAAACAACATAAAACGACGAATTTTTATTATTCGTTTTTATTAATATGCTTCTATTTGAACGATTTCAACGATCTAAATGCTTGAAATTTTTAAAA
>NW_027047623.1:0-13682 GCF_025399875.1 Dalotia coriaria
TTGTTTTATTGTTCGGGAAAGAAAGGGGTTAAAACGAAATGCTTTTTTTTAGCAAAACAGCCCTTTGGGCTTTTAAACCCGCGTTTTTAACCCTAATCAACATAAAATCGACAATTTTTTTTTTTCGTTTTTTTTAAATTGGGTTTTATTTTAACGATTTCAACGATCTAAAAAGCTTGAAAATGCTTATTTTTGCAAAAAAGGGGTTTTTAGCTTTTAAACTGCTTTTAACGCGTAAAACAGCCCAAAAAAAGACGGGAAAAATTTTTTATTCGTTTTTATTAATTTCCCTCTGTTGAACGATTTCAACGATCTAAAATGCTTGAAAAAGCTTATTTTTTGCAAAACAGCACGTTTTTTAAAACTTTTTAAACTCGTTTAACGCGTAAAACAAAAAACGGGGAATTTTTTTTTTTCGTTTTATTAATATTTTCTATTTGAACGATTTCAACGATCTTCTTGAAAATGCTTATTTTAAAAAAAACAGCACGTTTTTAGCTTTTTAAACTGCGTTTTAACTCGTAAAACAGCCTAAACATTAAAATTTTTTTCGTTTTTATTAAAATTTTCTTCTATTTGAACGGTTTTAACGATCTAAAATGCTTGAAAAAGCTTATTTTAGCAAAAAAAGCACGTTTTGAGCTTTAATCTGCGTTTTTAAAGCGTAAAAAAACATAAAAAAGACGGGGTTTTTTTTATTCGGTTTTTTTTTAATATTGCTCTATTTGAACGATTTCAACGAAACAAAAAGCTTGGGCTTTTTTAAACAAAACAGCACGTTTTGAGCTTTTCCGTTTTTTAAAGCGTAAAACAACCCTAAAACGACGAAAAAATTTATTATTTCGTTTTATTTTTATTGCGTCTATTTTAACGATTTCAACGATCTAAAATGCTTGAAAATGCTTATTTTTGCAAAACAGCCGTTTTGAAGGGTTTTTAAACTGCCCCTTTTTAAAGCGTAAAACCCCATAAAAAAGACGAAATTTTTTTTATTCGTTTTTTTAAATATTGGGCTATTTGAACATTTCAACGATCAAAATGCTTGAAAATGCTTATTTTTGCAAAACAGCCCTTTTTTAGCTTTTTAAACTGCGTTTTAACGCGTAAAACAACATAAAAAAAGAATTTTTTTTTTCGTTTTTTTTTTAAAATTTTCTTCTATTTGAACGGTTTCCCAAAGATCTAAAATGCTTGAAAATGCTTATTTTAGCAAAACAGCACGTTTTTAGTTTATTCTGCGTTTTTTAAAGCGTAAAACGCCAAAAAAAACGGGAAATTTTTTTTTTATTCGTTTTTTTTTTAATTTGCTCTATTTGAAGACGATTTCAACGATCTAAAAAGCTTGAAAACTTTTTTTAGCAAAACAGCAATTTTGAGTTTTAATTTGCGTTTTTAACCCTAAAACAACATAAAACAGAAATTTTTTTTTATTCGTTTTTTTTTTTATTTTCCCCTTTTAACGGTTAAAATCTTAAAATGCTTATTTTGCCCGCAAAACGGGAAGTTTGAGCTTTTTAAACTGCGTTTTTCCCCGTAAAACAGCATAAAACGACGAAAATTTTTTTTTTCGTTTTTTTTTTTCACTTTTGTTAAAACCCGGTTTTAACGTCTAAAATGCTTGAAAAAACTTAAAAAACCCGCCGTTTTGAAGGGTTTATTCTGCGTTTTGGGGGTAAACAGGGATAAAAAAGACGAAATTTTATTATTTGTTTTTTTTTTTTTATTGCGTCTGTTTGAACGATTTCAGCGATCTAAAAGCAGAAAATGCTTATTTTAGCAAAACAGCGCGATTTAGGCTTTAATCTGCGTTTAGCGGCGTAAAACAACATAAAACGACGATTTTTTTTTATTATTCGTTTTTATTAATATTGCTTCTATTTGAACGATTTCCAACAATTTAAAATGCTTGAAAATGTATTTTAGCAAAACAGCACGATTTGGCAGGCTTTAATCTGCGTTTAACGCGTAAAACAGCATAAAACGACGGGTACATTATTCGTTTTTTTTTTATTAATATTGCGTCGCCAGACGATTTCAACGATCTAAAATGCTTGAAAATGCTTATTTACAGCAAAACAGCGTTTTAGGCTTTTATTCTGCGTTTAACGCGTAAAACAACATAATAAAAACGACGGAATTTTATTATTCGTTTTTTTGTTTTATTATTGTCTATTTGAGACAGTTCAACGATCTAAAATCTTGAAAATGCTTATTTTTAGCGCCAAAACAGCACGTTTTGAGCTTTTAATCTGCGTTTTAACGAGTATTACAGCATAAAACAGCAGATTTTTATTATTCGTTTTATTATAATATTGCTTCTGTTGAACGATTTCAACGATCTAAAATGCTTGAAAATGCTTATTTTAGCAAAACGCGCGATTTTTGAGCTTTAATCTGCGTTTTAACGCGTAAAACAGCATAAAACGACAGAAATTTTTATTGATGCGTTTTATTAATAATGCGTCTATTTGAACGATTTCAACAATCTAAATGCTTGAAAATGCTTGTTGCAGCAAAACAGCACGTTTTGAGCTTTAATCTGCGTTTAACGCGTAAAACAGCAAAACGACAATTTTTATTATTCGTTTTATTAATATTGCGTCTATTTGAACGATTTCAACGATCATCTTGAAAATGCTTATTTTAGCAAACAGCGTTTGAGCTTTAATCTGCGTTTTAACGCGTAAAACAGCATAAAACGACGAAAAATTTATTGTCGTTTTTATTTTGTACGTCTATTTGAACGATTTCAACGATAAAATCTTGAAAATGCTTATTTTAGCAAAACAGCACGTTTTGAGCTTTAATCTGCGTTTAACGCGTAAAGAGCAACATAAAACGACGAATTTTTATTGTCGTTTTATTAATATTGCGTCTATTTGAACGTTCCCAACGATCTAATGCTTGAAAATGTATTTTAGCAAAACAGCACGTTTTGAGCTTTAATCTGCGTTTAACGCGTAAAACAACATAAAAACGACGAATTTACATTATTCGTTTTTATTAATATTGCTTCTATTTGAACGATTTCAACGATAAAATGCTTGAAAATGCTTATTTTAGCAAAACAGCACGTTTGAGTTTTATTCTGCGTTTTAACGCGTAAAACAACATAAAACAGCAGATTTTTATTATTCGTTTTTATTATTATTGCGTCTCTTTGAACGATTTCAACGATCTAAAATGCTTGAAAATGCTTATTTTAGCAAAACAGCAAGTTTTTGAGCTTTTAATCTGCGTTACATAACGCGTAAAACAGCATAAAAACGACGAAATTTTTATTATTCGTTTTTTATATTGCTTCTATTTGAACGATTTCAACGATACAAAATGCTTGAAAATGCTTATTTTTATATAAAACAGCACGTTTGAGCTTTAATCTGCGTTTTAACGTAAAACAGCATAAAACGACGAATTTTTTATTATTCGTTTTTTAGTAATGTGCGTCTATTTGAACGATTTCAACGATCTAAATGCTTGAAAATGCTTATTTTAGCAAAACAGCACGTTTTGAGCTTTATTCTGCGTTTTAGGGCGTAAAACAGCGCATAAAACGACGAAATTTTTTATTGTTGTTTTTATTTTTGTGCGTCTATTTGAACGATTTCAGCGATAAAAGCTTGAAAATGCTTATTTTAGCAAAACGGCACGTTTTGAGGCGCAATCTGCGTTTTAGCGCGTAAACAGCATAAAAACGACGAATTTTTATTGATGTTTTTATTAATATTGCTTCTGTTGAACGATTTCAGCAATTTAAAATGCTTGAAAATGCTTTATTTTATGAAACAGCACGGTTGAAGGCTTTAATCTGCGTTTTAACGCGTAAACAGCATAAAACGACGAAATTTTTATTATTCGTTTTTGTAATATTGCGTCTGCGCGAACGATTTCAACGATCTAAAATCGCGAAAATGCTTATTTTAGCAAAACAGCACGTTTTGAGCTTTATTCTGCGTTTTTAACGCGTAAACAGCATAAAACGACGAAAATTTTTATTATTCGTTTTTATTTTTATTGTATTGTCTATTTGAACGATTTCAGCGATCTAAAATGCTTGAAAATGCTTATTTTAGCAAAACAGCACGTTTTGAGCTTTAATCTGCGTTTTAACGAGTAATACAGCATAAAAACGACGAATTTTTTATTATTCGTTTTTATTATAATATTGCTTCTATTTGAACGATTTCAACGATAAATGCTTGAAATGCTTATTTTAGCAAACAGCACGTTTTGAGCTTTAATCTGCGTTTTAACGCGTAAAACAGCATAAAACGACGAAATTTTTATTATTCGTTTTATTAATATTGCGTCTGTTGAACGATTTCAACAATCTAAAATGCTTGAAAATGCTTATTTTAGCAAAACAGCACGTTTGAGCACAATCTGCGTTTTAACGCGTAAAACAGCATAAAGCAGCGAATTTACTTTATTATTCGTTTTTATGTGAATATTTGAACGATTTCAACGATAAAATGTTTTGAAAATGCTTATTTAGCAAAACAGCACGTTTGAGCGCACATTCGTTTTAGCGTAAAACAGCATAAAACGACAGAGAATTTTTGTTATTCGTTTTTATTTTATTGCGTCTATTTGAACGATTTCAACGATAAAAGCTTGAAATGCTTATTTTAGCGAAAACAGCACGTTTTGAGCTTTAATCTGCGTTTTAACGCGTAAAACAACATAAAAACGACGAATTTTTATTATTCGTTTTATTAATATTGCTTCTATTTGAACGGTTCAGCGATTTAAATGCTTGAAAATGCTTGGTACCAGCAGCAAAACAGCACGATTTGAGCTTTAATGCGTTTTAACGCGTAAAACAGCATAAAAACGACGAAATTTTATTATTCGTTTTTTTTATTTATTAATATTGCACGTCTATTTGAGGCGATTTCAACGATCACAAATGGCGAAAATGCTTATTTTAGCAAAACAGCACGTTTGAGCTTTATTCTGCGTTTTTAACGCGTAAAACAGCATAAAACGACGAAATTTTTTGTTATTCGTTTTTATTTTTTATTGTGTCTATTTGAACGAGATTTCAGCGATCCTAAAATGCTTGAAAATGCTTATTTTTAGCAAAACAGCGCGTTTTGAGCTTTTAATCTGCGTTTTAGCGCGTATTGCAGCATAAAATCGACGAATTTTTTATTATTCGTTTTATTAATATTGCTTGTTTGGCGAGACGATTTCGGCGTCGTCGCGCGAAGTAGCATTTTGGCAAAACAGCGCGTTTTGAGGCTTTTAATCTGCTTTTAACGCGTAAACAGCATAAAACGACAGGGAATTTTATTATTCGTTTTATTATGTTGCGTCTATTTGAACGATTTCAACGATCACAAAATGCTTGAAATGCTTATTTTTGTAAAACAGCACGTTTGAGCTTTAATCGCGTTTTAACGCGTAAAACAGCATAAAACGGCCCGAGATTGCAGTATTCGTTTTTATTAATATTGCTTCTATTTGAACAGTTCAACGATCCTAAAATGCTTGAAAATGCTTATTTTAACAAAACAGCACGTTTTGAGCTTTAATCGTTTTGCATGAACGCAACTTATAAAAACGACGAATTTTTATTATTCGTTTTTATTAATATTGCGTCTATTTGAACGATTTCAGCGATCTAAAATGCTTGAAAATGCATATTTTAGCAAAACAAGCACGTTTTGAGCTTTAAATCTGCGTTTTAACGCGTAAACAGCATAAAACGACGAAAAATTTATTATTCGTTTTTATTTTATTGCGTCTATTTGAACGATTTCAACGATCAAATGCTTGAAAATGCTTATTTTAGCAAAACAGCACGTTTGAGCTTTAATCTGCGTTTTAACGCGTAAAACAGCATAAAACGGCAGATTTTTATTATTCGTTTTTTTTATTAATATTGCGTCTATTTGAACGATTTCAACGATCTAAATGGCAGAAAATGCTTATTTTATAAAACAGCACGTTTTGAGCTTTTGTTATTCTGCGTTTTAACGCGTAAAACAACATAAAACGACAGAAATTTTTTATTATTTGTTTTTTATTGCGTCTATTTGAACGATTTCAGCGATCTAAAAGCGAAAATGCTTATTTTAGCAAAACAGCACGTTTGAGCTTTAATCTGCGTTTTAACGTAAAACAACATAAAGCGAATTTTTTATTGTCGTTTTTATTAATATTGCTTCTATTTGAACGATTTCAACAATTTAAAATGCTTGAAATGCTTATTTTGAAACAGCACGATTTGAGCTTTAATCTGCGTTTTAACGCTGATAAACAGCATAAAACGACGAAATTTTTATTATTCGTTTTTTTTTTTATTAATGTGCGTCCTGCGCCGGAACGATTTCAACGATCTAAAATGCTTAGAAAATGCTTATTTAGCAAAACAGCACGTTTTGAGCTTTTATTCTGCGTTTTAACGCGTAAAACAGCATAAAACGACGAAATTTTTATTATTCGTTTTATTTTTATTGTGTCTATTTGAACGATTTCAACGATCTAAAAATGCTTGAAAATGCTTATTTTAGCAAAACAGCACGTTTTGAGCTTTTAATCTGCGTTTAACAGGTAATACAGCATAAAACGACGAATTTTTATTATTCGTTTTTTATTATAATATTGCTTCTATTTGAACGATTTCAACGATCTAAAATGCTTGAAAGAAAATGCTTATTTTAGCAAAACAGCACGTTTTGAGCTTTAATCTGCGTTTTAACGCGTAAAACAGCATAAAACGACGAAATTTTTTATTATTCGTTTTTATTAATATTGCGTCTATTTGAACGATTTCAACGATCTAAAATGCTTGAAAATGCTTATTTTAGCAAAACAGCACGTTTGAGCTTTTTAAACTGCGTTTTAACGCGTAAAACAACATAAAACGACGAATTTTTATTATTCGTTTTATTAATATTGCTTCTATTTGAACGATTTCAACGATCCTAAAATGCTTGAAAATGCTTATTTTAGCAAAACAGCACGTTTTGAGCTTTAATCTGCGTTTTAACGCGTAAAACAGCATAAAACGACGAATTTTTATTATTCGTTTTTATTAATATTGCTTCTATTTGAACGATTTCAACGATCTAAAATGCTTGAAAATGCTTATTTTAGCAAAACAGCACGTTTTGAGCTTTATTCCCGCGTTTTAACGCGTAAAACAGCATAAAAACGACGAATTTTTATTATTCGTTTTTTATTTATTGCGTCTATTTGAACGATTTCAACGATATAAAATGCTTGAAAATGCTTATTTAGCAAAAAAAGCACTTTTTAGCTTTAATCTGCGTTTTTAAAGCGTAAAACATCATAAAAACGACGAATTTTTTTTTATTCGTTTTTATTTAAAATTGCTTCATTTGAACGATTTCAAAGATCTAAAATGCTTGAAAAAAGCTTATTTTTAGCAAAATAGCACGTTTTGAGCTTTTTAAACTGCGTTTTTTAAAGCGTAAAAAAACTAAAAACGACGAATTTTTTTTTTATTCGTTTTTTTTTTAATATTGCGTCTATTTGAACGATTTTACGATCTAAAATGCTTGAAAATGCTTATTTTAGCAAAACAGCACGTTTTGAGTTTTAATCTGCGTTTTAACCGTAAAACAGCATAAAAAAGACGAATTTTTTTATTCGTTTTTTTTTTAATATTTTCTTCCATTTTTAACGATTTCAACGATCTAAAATGCTTGAAAAAAGCTTATTTTAAAACAAAACAGCCCCGTTTTGAGCTTTTTTTCTGCGTTTTAACGCGTAAAACAGCATAAAAAAGACGAAATTTTTTTTTATTCGTTTTTATTAATATTGCGTCTATTTGGGCGATTTCAACGATCTAAAAAAGCTTGAAAATGCTTTTTTTTGGGAAAACAGCACGTTTTTTTAGCTTTAATCTGCGTTTTAACGCGTAAAAGAGCATAAAAAAGACGAATTTTTTTTTATTCGTTTTTTTATTATTGCTTCAGTTAAACGATTTCAACGATCTAAAAAAGCTTGAAAATTTCTTATTTTAAAAAAAGCACGTTTGAGCTTTTTAAACTGGGGTTTTAACGCGTAAAACAACATAAAAACGACGAATTTTTTTTTATTCGTTTTTTTTTTAATATTGCGTCTATTTGAATGGGGTTTCAACGATCTAAAAAGCTTGAAAATGCTTATTTTTTTGTAAAACAGCAAGTTTTTAGCTTTAATAGTTTTAACCAAAAAAGCATAAAAAAGACGAATTTTTTTTTTATTCGTTTTTTTTTAATATTGCTTCTTTTTTGGGGAAAGATTTCAACGATTTTAAAACTTTGGGAAAAGCTTATTTTAGCAAAACAGCACGATTTGAGGTTTTTAAACTGCGTTTTAACGCGTAAAACAGCATAAAACGGCAAAATTTTTTTTATTCGTTTTTATTAATATTGCGTCTATTTGAACGATTTCAACGTCTTAAATCTTGAAAATGCTTATTTTAGCAAAAAAAGCACGTTTGAGCTTTAATCTGCCCTTTTTAAAAAACAGCATAAAAAAAGACGAATTTTTTTTTATTCGTTTTTATTAATTTGCGTCTATTTGAACCCCATTTCAACGATCTTAAAAAAAGCTTGAAAAAAGCTTTTTTTGCAAAACAGCACGTTTTTAGCTTTTAAAACTGCGTTTTTAAAGCGAAAAAAAGCAAAAAGGGCGAAATTTTTTTTATTCGTTTTTTTTTGTTCTTTGAACGATTTCAACGATTTAAAATGCTTGAAAATGCTTATTTTAGCAAAAAAGCCGATTTTAGCTTTAATCTGCGTTTTAACGCTAAAACAGCATAAAAACGACGAAATTTTATTATTCGTTTTTTTATTAATATTGCCCTCTATTTGAACGATTTCAACGATCTAAAATGCTTGAAAATGCTTATTTTTTGCAAAACAGCACGTTTTTAGGGAAAACTGCGTTTTAACGCGTAAAAAAAGCATAAAAAAGACGAATTTTTATTATTCGTTTTTTTTAATATTGCTTCTATTTGAACGATTTCCCAAAGATCTAAAATGCTTGAAAATGCTTATTTTAGCAAAACAGCACGTTTTTAGCTTTAATCTGCGTTTTAACCCCTAAAACAAACAAAAAACGACGAAATTTTTTTTTATTCGTTTTTTTTTTTTAATATTGCGCCCATTTGAACGATTTCAACGATCTAAAATGCTTGAAAATGCTTATTTTAGCAAAACAGACGTTTTGAGGTTTAATCTGGGGTTTTTAAAGCGTAAAAAAGCAAAAAAAACGACGAATTTTTTTATTATTCGTTTTTTTTAATATTTCTTCTATTTGAACGATTTCAACGACTAAAAAAGCGAAAATGCTTATTTTAGCAAAACAGCACGTTTTTAGTTTTTAAACTGCGTTTTAACGCAAAACAGCATAAAACGACAAATTTAAATTTTTCGTTTTTATTAATATTTTTATTTGAAAAGATTTCCCCGATCTAAAATGCTTGAAAATGTTTTTTTTGGGAAAACAAAACACGTTTTGAGCTTTTTAAACTGCGTTTTAATTCGTAAAACATCATAAAAACGACGAATTTTTATTATTCGTTTTTATTAATATTTGCGTCTATTTGAATGATTTCAACGATCTAAAATGCTTGAAAATCTTTTTTTTTTAGCAAAAAAGCACGTTTTTATTTTTAAACTGCGGTTTTTAAAGCGTAAAAAAAGCAAAAAAGACGAAAATTTTTTTATTCGTTTTTTTAAAAATTGCTTCTATTTTTAAAAGGGTTTCAACGATCTAAGATGTTTTTAAAATGCATTTTGCAAAAAAAAGCACGTTTTGAGCTTTTTAAACTGCCCTTTTTAAAGCGTAAAAAAAGCTTTTAAAAAACAAATTTTTAAATTTTTCGTTTTTTTTTAATATTGCTTCAATTTGAAAAGATTTAACGATTTAAAAAGCTTGAAAATGCTTATTTTAAAAAAACAGCACGATTTGAGCTTTTTAAACTGGGGTTTTCGCGGAAAAAAGCATAAAAAAAGACGAAATTTTTATTATTCGTTTTATTAATATTGCGTCTATTTGAACGATTTCAACGATCTAAAAAAAAGCTTTAAAATGCTTATTTTAGCAAAAAAGCACGTTTTTAGCTTTATTCTTTCGTTTTAACCCTAAAACAGCATAAAAAAGAGAATTTTTTTTATTTTGTTTTTATTTTTTTTTGCGTCTTTTGAACGGTTTCCCCGATCTAAAAAAGCTTGAAAAAGCTTACCGAAAACAGCACGTTTTGAGCTTTAATCTGCGTTTTAACCCTAATACAGCATAAAAACGACGAATATTTTTTTTATTCGTTTTTTTTTAATATTGTTTTTATTTGAACGATTTCAACGATCTAAAATGCTTTTAAAATGCTTATTTTAAAACAAAACAGCACGTTTTGAGTTTTTCCCTTTTAAGCGTAAAACAGCATAAAAAAGACGGGAAAATTTTTTTTCCCCTTTTTTTTTAATAGCGCCTATTTGAACGATTTCAACGATCTAAAAAAGTTTAAGATGCTTTTTTTTAAAACAAAACAGCACGTTTTTAGTTTTTAAACTGCGTTTTAACGTAAAACGCATAAAAAGCGAATTTTTATTTTTCGTTTTTATTAATATTGCTTCTATTTGAAAAGATTTCCCAAAGATCTAAAATGCTTGAAAAGCTTTTTTTTAGCAAAACAGCACGTTTTGAGCTTTTTAACTGCGTTTTTAACCCCGTAAAAAAGCATAAAAAAGGAAATTTTTTTTTTTTCGTTTTTATTAATATTATTAAAATTTTAACGATTTCAACGACCAAAATGCTTGAAAATGCTTATTTTAGCAAAACAGCACGTTTTTAGCTTTTTAAACTGCGTTTTTTAAAGCGTAAAACAGCATCATAAAAAAGACGAATTTTTTTTATTTGTTTTTTTTTTTAATATTGCGCCCCCCGGGGAAGATTTCAACGATCCCAAAAAGCTTTTAAAATGCTTTTTTTCGCCCGCACGTTTGAGCTTTAACCGTTTTAACCCTAAAAAAAGCATAAAACGGCGAAAATTTTTTATTTGTTTTTATTAATAGGTCTATTTTAACGATTTCAACGATCTAAAATGCTTGAAAATCTTTTTTTTAGCAAAACAGCAAATTTTGAGTTTTTAAACTGCGTTTTAACGCGTAAAAAAGCATAAAAACGACGAATTTTTATTATTCGTTTTTTTTTAATAATTTCTTCTATTTGAACGATTTCAACGATCTAAAATCCTTTTTAAAAAAGCTTATTTTGAAAACAGCACGATTTGAGCTTTAATCTGCGTTTTAACGCGTAAAAAAGCATAAAACGGGCGAAATTTTTATTATTCTTTTTATTTTTTTTGCGTCTATTTGAACGATTTCGACGATCTAAAATGCTTGAAAATGCTTATTTTAGCAAAACAGCACGTTTTTAGTTTTTAAACTGCGTTTTTTAAAGGGGGTAAAACAACAAAAAAAAGACGAATTTTTTTTTATTCGTTTTAATTAATATTTTTCTTTTGAACGATTTCCCCAAAGATCCAAAAAAATTGAAAATGCTTATTTTGGGAAAACAGCACGTTTTGAGGTTTTTTTTCCCGGTTTTTAAAGCGTAAAAAACTTTAAAAAACAAGAAATTTTTATTATTCGTTTTTTTTTTTTATTGCGTCTATTTGAACGATTTCGACGATCTAAAATGCTTTTTAAAATGCTTATTTTAAAACAAAACAGCACGTTTTTAGCTTTAATCTGCGTTTTAACGCGTAAAAAAGCATAAAAAAGACGAATTTTTTTTTATTTTTTTTTAATTAATATTGCTTCCCTTTTTAACGATTTCAACGGGTCAAAATGCTTGAAAATTGCATTTTAGCAAAAAAAGCCCTTTTGAGTTTTTTTCTGCGTTTTTAAAGCGTAAAAAAAAGCATAAAAACGACGGAAATTTTTTTTATTTTGTTTTTTATTAATATTTGGGCTATTTGAAAAATTTCAAAAGATCTAAAAAAAGCTTGAAAATGCTTATTTTTGGGAAAACAGCACGTTTTGAGTTTTTAAACTGCGTTTTAACGCGTAAAAAAACATAAAAAAGACGAATTTTTATTATTCGTTTTTATTAATATTGCTTCTATTTAAACGGTTTTAACGATCCAAAATGCTTTAAAAAAGCTTATTTTAGCAAAAAAGCACTTTTGAGCTTTAATCTGCGTTTTAACGCGAAAAAATCATAAAACGACGGGAAATTTTTTTTTATTCGCTTTTTATTAATATTTTCTATTTGAACGATTTCCCAAAGATCTAAAATGCTTGAAAATGCTTATTTTTTGCAAAAAGGGACCTTTTTTGTTTTTAAACTGCGTTTTTTAAAGCGTAAAACGCTTTTAAAAAAGACGAATTTTTTATTATTCGTTTTTTTAATAAATTTCTTCTATTTAAAAAGATTTCAACGATCTAAAATGCTTGAAAAAAGCTTATTTTAGAAAAAAGCACGTTTTTAGAAAACTGCGTCTTAACGCGTAAAACAGCATAAAAAAAACGGGAAAATTTTTTTTATTCGTTTTTATTTTTTTGCGTCTATTTGAACGATTTCAACGATCTAAAAGGGGAAAAAGCTTATTTTAGCAAAAAAAGCACGTTTTTTAAACTTTAATCTGCGTTTTAACTCGTAAAACAGCATAAAAAAAGACAATTTTTTTTTATTCCCTTTTTTTTAATATTGATACAATTTGAACGATTTCAACGATCTAAAATGCTTGAAAAAAAGCTTATTTTAGCAAAAAAAAGCACGTTTTGAGCTTTTAAACTCGTTTAACGCGTAAAACAGCATCATAAAACGGGAATTTTTTTTTTATTCGTTTTTTTTAATTTGCGTCTATTTGAACGATTTCAAGATCTAAAAAAGCTTGAAAAAAGCTTATTTTCGCAAAACAGCACGTTTTTAGCTTTAACGCCCTTTTTAAAGCGTAAAACAACATAAAACGACGAAATTTTTTTTTATTTGTTTTTTTTTAATATTTTCGCCCCTTTTAACGTTTCCCCGATCTAAAATGGGTTGAAAATGCTTATTTTAGCAAAACAGCAAGGTTTTGAGCTTTTTAAATTGCGTTTTTAACGCGTAAAACAGCATAAAAACGACGGGAAAAATTCGTTTTTTATTAATATTGTTTATTTGAAAAGATTTCCCCGATCTAAAATCCTTTTGAAAATGCTTATTTTAGCAAAAAAGCACGATTTGAGCTTTAATCTGCGTTTTTTAAAGCTAAAAAAGCATAAAAACGACGAAATTTTTTTTTATTCGTTTTTATTTTTATTGCGTCTATTTGAACGTTTCGACGATCTAAAATGCTTGAAAAAGCTTATTTTAGCAAAACAGCACGTTTTGGGGCTTTAATCTGCGTTTTTAACGCGTAAAAAAGCATAAAAAAGACGAATTTTTATTATTCGTTTTTTTAAATTTAAAATTGCTTTATTTGAAACGATTTCAACGATCTAAAATGCTTGAAAATGCTTTTTTTTTAGCAAAACAGCACGTTTTGAGCTTTTTTTCTGCGTTTTTTAAAGCGTAAAAACATAAAAAAGACGAAAATTTTTTTATTCGTTTTTATTTTTTTTGCGTCTATTTGAACGATTTGGCGGTCCCAAAAAGCTTGAAAATGCTTATTTTACAAAAAAGCATTTTTAGCTTTAATCTGCGTTTTAACGCGTAAAAAAGGGAAAAACGACGAA
>NW_027047624.1:0-13674 GCF_025399875.1 Dalotia coriaria
TCGTTGAAATCGTTCAAATAGAAGCAATATTAAAAACGAATAATAAAAAAATTTGTCGTTTTATGTGTTTTCGCGTTAAAACGCAGATTGCTCAAAAACGTGCTGTTTTGCTAAAAATAAGCATTTTCAAGCATTTTAGATCGTTGAAATCGTTCAAATAGACGCAATAAAATAAAAACGAATAATAAAAAAATTTTGTCGTTTTTTTGCTGTTTTACGCGTTAAAACGCAGATAAAGCTCAAAACGTGCTGTTTTGCTAAATAAGCATTTTCAAGCATTTTAAATCGTTGAAATCGTTCAAATAGACGCAATATTAATAAAAACGAATAATAAAAAATTTCGTCGTTTTATGCTGTTTTACGCGTTAAAACGCGATTAAAGCTCAAAACGTGCTGTTTTCTAAAATAAGCATTTTTCAAGCATTTTAGATCGTTGAAATCGTTCAAATAGAAGCAAAATTAATAAAAACAAATAATAAAAATTCGTCGTTTTTTTGCTGTTTTACGCGTTAAAACGCAGATTAAAACTCAAAACGTGCTGTTTTGCTAAAATAAGCATTTTAAAGCATTTTAGATCGTTGAAATCGTTCAAATAGACGCAATAAAAATAAAAACGAATAATAAAAATTTCGTTGTTTTTATGCTGTTTTACGCGTTAAAACGCAGAATAAAGCTCAAAACGTGCTGTTTTGCTAAAATAAGCATTTTCAAGCATTTTTAGATCGTTGAAATCGTTCAAATAGACGCAATATTAATAAAAACGAATAATAAAAAATTCGTCGTTTTTATGCAGTTTTACGCGTTAAAACGCAGATTAAAGCTCAAAACGTGCTGTTTTGCTAAAATAATCATTTTCAAGCATTTTAGATCGTTGAAATCGTTCAAATAGACGCAATAAAAATAAAAACGAATAATAAAAATTCGTCGTTTTTATGCTGTTTTACGCGTTAAAACGCAAATTAAAGCTCAAAACGTGCTGTTTTGACTAAAATAAGCATTTTCAAGCATTTTAGATCGTTGAAATCGTTCAAATAGAAGCAATATTAATAAAAACGAATAATAAAAATTCGTCGTTTTTATGCTGTTTTACGCGTTAAAACGCTGATTAAAGCTCAAAACGTGCTGTTTTGCTAAAATAAGCATTTTCAAGCATTTTTAGATCGTTGAAATCGTTCAAATAGAAGCAAAATTAATAAAAACAAATAATAAAAATTCGTCGTTTTTATGCTGTTTTACGCGTTAAAACGCAGATTAAAACTCAAAACGTGCTGTTTTGCTAAAATAAGCATTTTCAAGCATTTTAGATCGTTGAAATCGTTCAAATAGAAGCAATATTAATAAAAACGAATAATAAAAAAATTCGTCGTTTTATGCTGTTTTGCGCGTTAAAACGCAGATTAAAGCTCAAAACGTGCTGTTTTGCTAAAATAAGCATTTTCAAGCATTTTAGATCGTTGAAATCGTTCAAATAGACGCAATATTAATAAAACGAATAATAAAAATTTCGTCGTTTTATGCTGTTTTACGCGTTAAAACGCAGATTAAAGCTCAAAACGTGCTGTTTTGCTAAAATAAGCATTTTCAAGCATTTTAGATCGTTAAATCGCTCAAATAGAAGCAATATTAATAAAAAACAAATAATAAAAATTCGTCGTTTTTATGCTGTTTTACGCGTTAAAACGCAGATTAAAAGCTCAAAACGTGCTGTTTGCTAAAATAAGCATTTTCAAGCATTTTAGATCGTTGAAATCGTTCAAATAGACGAAATAAAAATATAAAACGAATAATAAAAATTTTTGTCGTTTTTATGCTGTTTTACGCGTTAAAACGCAGAATAAAGCTCAAAACGTGCTGTTTTGCTAAAATAAGCATTTTCAAGCATTTTTAGATCGTTGAAATCGTTCAAATAGCGCAATATTAATAAAACGAATAATATAAAATTCGTCGTTTTTATGCTGTTTTACGCGTTAAAACGCAGATTTTTGCTAAAATAAGCATTTTCAAGCATTTTAGATCGTTGAAATCGTTCAAATAGACGCAATATTAATAAAAACGAATAATAAAAAATTCGTCGTTTTTATGCTGTTTTAGGCGTTAAAACGCAGATTAAAAGCTCAAAACGTGCTGTTATGCTAAAATAAGCATTTTCAAGCATTATAGATCGTTGAAATCGTTCAAATAGAAGCAATATTAATAAAAACGAATAATAAAAATTTCGTCGTTTTTCATGCTGTTTTACGCGTTAAAACGCAGATTAAAAGCTCAAAACGTGTTGTTTTGCTAAAATAAGCATTTTCAAGCATTTTAGATCGTTGAAATCGTTTAAATAGACGCAATATTAATAAAAAAGAATAATAAAAAATTCGTCGTTTTATGCTGTTTTACGCGTTAAAACGCAGATTAAAGCTCAAAACGTGCTGTTTTGCTAAAATAAGCATTTTCAAGCATTTTAGATCGTTGAAATCGTTCAAATGAACAATATTAATAAAAACGAGTAATAAAAATTCGTCCTTTTATGCTGTTTTACGCGTTAAAACGCAGATTTAAGCTCAAAACGTGCTGTTTTGCTAAAATAAGCATTTTCAAGCATTTTAGATCGTTGAAATTGTTCAAATAGAAGCAATATTAATAAACGAATAATAAAAATTCGTCGTTTTTATGCTGACGCGTTAAAACGCAGATTAAAGCTCAAAACGTGCTGTTTTGCTAAAATAAGCATTTTCAAGCATTTTAGATCGTTGAAATCGTTCAAATAGACGCAAATATTATTAAAAACGAATAATAAAAATTTCGTCGTTTTATGCTGTTTTACGCGTCAAAACGCAGATTAAACCTCAAACGTGCTGTTTTGCTAAAATAGCGGCCTTTTCAAGCATTTTAGATCGTTGAAATCGTTCAAATAGAAGCAATATTAATAAAAACGAATAATAAAAATTTTTGCCGTTTTATGCTGTTTTACGTGCTAAAGCGCGATTTCAGTTCAAAACGTGCCGTTTTGCTAAAATAAAGTATTTTCAAGCATTTTAGATAGTTGAAATCGTTCAAATAGACGTACATTAATAAAAAACGAATATTAAAAATTCGTCGTTTTTATGTTGTTTTACGCGTTAAAACGCAGGATTAAAGCTCAAAACGTGCTGTTTTGCTGTACGCATTTTCAAGCATTTGATCGTTGAAATCGTTCAAATAGAAGCAATATTGATAAAACGAATAATAAGTAATCTTCGCTGTCGTTTTATGCTGTTTTACGCTAAAACGCAGATTAAAGCTCGAAACGTGCTGTTTCGGCGGCACAAGCATTTTCAAGCATTATGTAGATCGTTGAACCGTTCAAATAGAAGGCCATTAAATAAAAAACGAATAATAAAAATTTCTGTCGTTTTGCTGCTGTTTTACGCGTTAAACGCAGATTAAAGCTCAAAACGCGTTGTTTTGCTAAATAAGCATTTTCAAGTACGTGATCGTTGAAATCGTTTAAATAGAAGCTACCATTAATAAAAAAACGAATAATAAAAATCTGTCGTTTTATGCTGTTTTACGCGTTAAACGCAAATTAAAGCTCAAAACGTGCTGTTTTGCTAAAATAAGCATTTTCTAAGCATCAGGGACGTTGAATCTGTCTTAAATAGACGCAATAAAAATAAAAAACGAATAATAAAAATTTCGTCGTTTTATGTTGTTTTACTGCGTTAAAACGCAGATTAAAGCTGAAAACGCAATTGCCTTTTATAAGTAAATAAGCATTTTCAAGCATTTTGTGATCGTTGAAATCGTTCAAATAGACGCAAATATTATTAAAAAACGAATAATAAAAATTTCGTCGTTTTTATGCTGTTTTACGTCAAAACGCAGATTAAAACCTCAAAACGTGCTGTTTTGCTAAAATAAGCATTTTCAAGCATTTTAGATCGCTGAAATCGTCAAATAGAAGCTACTAAATAAAAAACGAATAATAAAAAATTCGTCGTTTTATGCTGTTTTACGCGTTAAAACGCAGATTAAAACCAAAACGTGCTGTTTTTACAAAATAAGCATTTTCAAGCATTTTAGATCGTTGGAAATCGTTCAAATAGACGTGCAATAAAAATAAAAAAACGAATAATAAAAATTTCAACGTTTTATAAGCTGTTTTACGCGTTAAAAACGCGGTAACAAAGCCTGTAAACGTGCTGTTTTGCTAAAATAAGCATTTTCAAGCATTTTAGATCGTTGAAATCGTTCAAATAGCTAATATTAATAAAACGAGTAATAAAAATTGTCGTTTTATGCTGTTTTACGCGTTAAAACGCAGATTATAGCTCAAAATGTGCTGTTTTGCTAAAAATAAGCATTTTCGCTACTTTAGATCGTCGAAATCGTTCAAATAGAAGCTAATATTGATAAAAACGAATAATAAGAAATTCTGTCGTTTTTATGCCGCCTTTACGCGTTAAACGTAGATTAAAGCTCGGAAACGTGCTGTTTTGCTAAAATGTAAGCATTTTCAAGCATTATAGATCGCTGAAATCGTTCAAATAGAAGCAATATTAATAAAAACGGAATAATAAAAAATTTCGTCGTTTTATGCTGTTTACGCGTTAAAAAACGCACATTAAAGCTCAAAACGTGTTGTTTTGCTAAAATAAGCATTTTCAAGCATTTTAGATCGTTGAAATCGTTTAAATAGAAGCAATATTAATAAAGTTCAACAATAAAATTTCGTCGTTTTATGCGCTGTTTTACGCGTTAAAACGTACATTAAAAGCCTCAAAACGTGTTGTTTTGCCAAAATAAGCATTTTCAAGCATTTTAGATCGTTGAACGTTCAAATAGAAGCACATTAATAAAAACGAATAATAAAAAATCGCCGTTTTATGCTGTTTCACGCGTTAAAACGCAGATTTCAAAAAAAAAAAAACTCAAAACGTGCTGTTTTGCTAAAATAAGCATTTTCAAGCATTTTAGATCGTTGAAATCGTTCAACAGACGCAAATAAAAATAAAACGAATAATAAAATTTCGTCGTTTTTATGCTGTTTTACGCGTTAAAACGCAGAATAAACCTCAAAAAACGTGCTGTTTTGCTAAAATAAGCATTTCAAGCATTTTAGATCGTTGAAATCGTTCAAATAGAAGCAATATTAATAAAACGAATAATAAAAAAATTGTCGTTTTATGCTGTTTTACGCGTTAAAACGCAGACAAAGCTCAAAACGTGCTGTTTTCTAAAATATGCATTTTCAAGCATTTAGATCGTTGAAACCGTTCAACAGACGCACATTAGCCGTAAAAAAAAACGAATAATAAAAAAATTCGTCGTTTTATGCTGCCTTACGCGCTAAACGCAGATTAAAAGCTCAAAACGTGCTTTCGTTTTGCTAAAATAAGTATTTTCAAGCATTTTAGATCGTTGAAACGTTCAAATAGACGCAAATATTAATAAAAACGAATAATAAAAAATCTTCGTCGTTTTCATGCTGTTTTTATGCGCAAACGCAGATTAAAGCTCAAAACGCGCTGTTTTGCTAAAATAAGCATTTTAAAGCATTTTAGATCGCTGAAATCGTTCAAATAGGTCGTACAAAATAAAAACGAATTAATAAAAATTTCTGCTGTTTTTATGTTGTTTTACGCGTTAAAACGCAGAATAAAGCTCAAAACGTGCTGTTTTGCTGTGGCCAAGCATTTTCTGCCATTTAGATCGCTGAAAATCGTCTGCTAAACAGACGCAATATTAATAAAAACGAATAATAAAAAATTCGCCGTTTCTATGTGCTCTTTACGCGTTAAAAACGCAGATTAAAAGCTCAAAAACGTGCTGTTTTGCTTAAAATAATCATTTTCAAGCATTTTAGATCGTTGAAATCGTTCAAATAGACGCAATAAAAAATAAAAAACGAATAATAAAAAATCTGTCGTTTTATGCTGTTTTACGCGTTAAACGCAAATTAAAGCTCAAACGTGCTGTTTTACTAAAAAATAAGCATTTTCAAGCATTTAGATCGCTGAAATCGTTCAAATAGAAGCAATATTAATAAAAACGAATAATAAAATTCTTGTCGTTTTATGCTGTTTTACGCGTTAAAAACGCTGATTAAAGCTCAAACGCTGTTTTGCTAAAATAAGCATTTTCAAGCATTTTAGATCGTTGAAATCGTTCAAATAGAAGTAAAATTAATAAAACAAATAATAAAAAATTGTCGTTTTATGTTGTTTTACGCGTTAAAACGCAGATTAAGCTCAAACGTGCTGTTTGCTAAAATAAGCATTTTCGCGATTTTAGATCGTTGAAATCGTCTCAAATAGCTGGGCCATTAATAAAAAAACGAATAATAAAAATTCGTCGTTTTATGCTGTTTTGCGCGTTAAAACGCAGATTAAAGTCCAAACGTGCTGTTTTGCTAAAATAAGCATTTCAAGCATTTTAGATCGCTGAAATCGTTCAAATAGACGCACATTAATAAAAAACGAATAATAAAATTCCTTGCCGTTTTATGCTGTTTTACGCGTTAAAACGCAGATTAAAGCTCAAAACGCGCCGTTTTAGCTAAAATAAGCATTTTCAAGCATTTTATCGTTAAAATCGCTCAAATAGAAGCAATATTAATAAAACAAATAATAAAATTCAATGTTTTTATAAGTTGTTTACGTTAAACGCAGGATTAAAGCTCAAACGTGCTGTTTTGCTAAAATAAGCATTTTCAAGCATTTTAGATCGTTGAAATCGTTCAAATAACGAAATAAAAATATAAAACGAATAATAAAAATTTTACCGTTTTATAAGCGTTTTACGCGTTAAACGCAGAATAAAGCCCAAAATCGCGCTGTTTTGCTAAAATAAAGCATTTTCGCTACTTAGATCGTTGGAAATCGTTCAAATAGACGCAATATTTAATGTCTAAATACCGCGTAAATTCGTCGTTTCTTTATGCTGTTTTACGCGTTAAAACGCAGATTTTGCCAAAATGCTACTCTTCAAGCATTTTAGATCGTTGAAAACCGTTCAACAGACGCACATTAATAACAAAAAACGAATAAATAAAAAAAGTAAATTCGTCGCTCTTTTTATGCTGTTTTAGGCGTTAAAACGCAGACGCTCAAACGCGCTGTTATGCTAAAATAAGCATTTCAAGCATTATAGATCGCTGGGAAACTGTTCAAATAGAAGCACATTAATAAAAAAACGAATAAAAAATTCTGCCGTTTTATGTTGTTTACGTTAAAACGTTGGTGATTAAAAGCTCAAACGTGTTGTTTTGCTAAAATAAGCAATTTCAAGCATTTTAGACGTTGAAATCGTTTAAATAGACGCAATATTAATAAAAACGAATACCAAAAATTCGCCCGTTTCTATGCCGCCTTTACGCCAAACCCGCATTAAAGCTCAAACGCGCCGTCTTTTGCGTAAAATAGCGATTTCACATTTAGATCGTTGAAATCGTTCAAATAGAAGCATAATAAAAAAGTTCATAATAAAAAATTCGTCCTTTTATGCCGTTTTACGCGTTAAAACGCGCAGATTTAAGTCGCAAACGCCGTTTTGCTAAAACAAGCATTTTCGGCATTTTAGATCGCTGGAAACGTTCAAAATAGAAGTTACTGATAAAAACGAATAATAAGAAATCGCCGTTTCGCGATAAGGTTTTACGCGTTAAACAGTAGATTAAAGTCCTTAAAACGTGCTGTTTTGCTAAAATAAGCATTTTCAAGCATTATAGATCGCCGAACGTTCAAATGAAAGCAATATTAATAAAAACGAATAATAAAAATTCTGCCGCTTTATAAGCGCTTTACGCTAAAACGCATACTGCGCCTCAAAACGCGCTGTTTTATAAAATAAGTATTTTCAAGCATTTTAGATCGTTGAAATCACCCAAACAGACGCAATATTAATAAAAAACGAATAATAAAAAAAAATTCGTCGTTTCTATGTTGTTTATGCGCCCAGATTAAAGCTCAAACAAAGCTGTTTTGCTAAATAAGACGGAAAGCATTTTAGATCTGTTGAAACGCCCTCAAATAGACGCAATAAAATAAAAACGAATAATAAAAAATTTCATGGTTTTATGCTGTTTTACGCGTTAAAACGCAGAATAAAAGCCTGAAAACGTGCTGTTTTGCTAAAATAAGCATTTTCAAGCATTCAGACGTTGAAATCGTTCAAATAGACGGGCTATTAATAAAAAAACGAATAATAAAAAATTCGTCGTTTTATGTGCGGTGCCTTTAAATGCCGCTAAAACGCAGATTAAAAGCTCAAAACGTGCTGTTTTGCTGGCAAAAGAATACGCTACGGTATCGCGAAACGTAAACCAAACAGACGCAATAAAAATAAAACGAATAATAAAGTACCCGTCGTTTTATAGTTTTACGCGTTAAAACGCAAATTAAAGCTCAAACGTGCTGTTTTACCAAAAGGCATTTTCTTAAGCATTTGTATCATCGTTGAAATCGTTCAAATAGAAGCAATATTAATAAAAAACGAATAATAAAATCTGCCGTTTTATAAGCGTTTCACGTTAAAACGCTGATTAAAGCTCAAACGCTGCCTGCTAAAATAAGCATTTCAAGCATTTTGCGATCGCTGAAAACGTTCAGGAAGCAAAATTAATAAAACAAATAATAAAAAATTCGTCGTTTTATGCTGTTTTACGCGTTAAAACGCAGATTAAAGCTCAAAACGCTGTTTTGCTAAAATAAGCATTTTCTGCTATTTCAGATCGTTGAAATCGTTCAAATAGGAAGAATATTAAAAACGAATAATAAAAAATTCGTCGTTTTTATGCTGGTTTCGCGCGTTAAACGCAGATTAAAGCTCAAAACGTGCTGTTTTGCTAAAATAAGCATTTTCAAGACGATCACGGAAACGTTCAAATAGACGTAATATTACTAAAAACGAATAATAAAAATTTCTTTTTGCCCGTTTTGGCGTTGTTTCCGCGTTAAACGTAGATTAAAGCTCAAAACGTGCTGTTTTGCTAAAATAAGCATTTTCGCCATTTTAGATCGTTAAAATCGCTCAAATAGAAGCAATATTAATAAAAAACAATAATAAAAATTGCCGTTTTATGTTGTTTACGCGTTAAACGCAGGATTAAAAGCCCAAAACGTGCTGTTTTGCTAAAATAAGCATTTCGCCATTTTAGATCGTTAAAACCGTTCAAATAGACGGGGAAATGTAAAAATATAAAACGAATAATAAAATTTTGTCGTTTTATGTTGTTTTACGCAAAACGCAGAATAAAAGCTTCCAAAATCGTGTTGTTTTGCTAAAATAAGCATTTTCAAGCATTTTAGATCGCTGGAAATCGTTCAAATAGACGCAATATTAATAAAAAACGAATAAATATAAAATCTGCCGTTTTATGCTGTTTTACGCGTTAAAAACGCAGATTTTGCTAAAATAAGCATTTCAAGCATTTTAGATCAAGTTGAAATCGTCAACAGACGCACATAATAAAACGAAATAATAAAAATTCGTCGTTTTATGCTGTTTTAGGCGTTAAAACGCAGATTAAAGCTCAAACGCGCTGTCATGCTAAAATGGGCATTTTCGCTACGCAGATCGCTGTTCCGTTCAAGAAGCCAATATTAATAAAACGAATACAAAATCGCCGCTTTATGCTGTTTTACGCGTTAAACGCAGATTAAAGCTCAAAACGTGTTTGTTTTGCCAAAATGGCATTTTCAAGCATTTTAGACGCTGAAATCGTTTTAAATAGACGCAATATTAATAAAACGAATAATGCGTACCCGTCGTTTTATGCTGTTTTACGCGTTAAAACGCAGATTAAAGCTCAAACGTGCTGTTTTGCTAAAGCACGCCATTTGACCGCGCTGAAATCGTTCAAATAGAAGCAATGGCCAATAAAAAAACGAGTAACAAAAATCGTCCTTTTATGTTGTTTTACGCGTTAAACGCAGACGGCTCAAACGTGCTGCCTGCGCTAAAATAAGCATTTTCTGGCGATTTTAGATCGTTGAAATCGTTCAAATAGAAGAAGCAATATTGATAAAAACGAATAATAAGAAATCGCCTGTTTTATGCTGTTTTACGCGTTAAAACGTGCAGATTAAAAGCTCGAAACGTGCTGTTTTGCTAAAATAAGCATTTTCGCTACTTTTGCATCGTTGAAATCGTTCAAATAGAAGCAATATTAATAAAAAAACGAATAATAAAATTTGTCGCTTTATACATTTTACGCGCTAAAACGCACATTAAAGCTCAAACGTAAGTTGTTTCGCTAAAATAAGACATTTCAAGCATTTAGATCGTTGAAATCGTTTAAATAGAAGCTAATACTAATAAAAACGAATAATGTGTAAATCTGTCGTTTTATATGCTGTTTTACGCGTTAAAACGCAGATTAAAGCTCAAAACGCCGCTGTTTTGCTGTCAAGTACTTTCAAGTATTTTAGATCGTTGAAATCGTCTTTCAAATAGACGCAATATTAATAAACGAATAATAAAAATCTGTCGTTTTATGTTGTTTTAGCCGTTAAAACCGCAGATTGGGTGCCTCAAAACGCAAGCGTTTTGCTAAAATAAGCATTTTCAAGCATTTTGATCGTTGAAATTGTTCACAGAAGCAATATTAATAAAACGAATGAATAAAAATTGTCGTTTTATGCTGACGCGTTAAAACGCAGATTAAAGCTCAAAACGTGCTGTTTTACAAAAATAAGCATTTTCGCCATTTTAGATCACCGTTGAAATCGTTCAAATAGACGCGCAAATATTATTAAAAACGAATAATAAAAATTTGCCGTTTATGCTGTTTTACGCGTCAAACGCAGATTAAAACCCCCTCGCAAACGTGCTGTTTTGCTAAAATAAGCGCATTTCAAGCATTTTAGATCGTTGAAATCGTTCCGGGAACAGAAGCTAAATATTAATAAAAAAACGAATAATGTACCCGTCGTTTTATGCTGTTTTACGCGTTAAACGCAGATTTTCAAAACCTCAAAAACGTGCTGTCAAAATAGGCATTTTCGCCAATTTTAGATCGTTGAAATCGTTCAAATAGACGCAACAAAAATAAAAACGAATAATAAAAATTCGCCGTTTTTATGCTGTTTTACGCGTTAAACGCAGAATAAAAGCTCAAAACGTGCTGTTTTGCTAAAATAAGCAATTTTCAAGCATTTTAGATCGTTGCACCGTTCAAATAGACGCAATATTAATAAAAACGAATAATAAAAATTTCATCGTTTTATGCTGTTTTACGCGCTAAAACGTAGATTAAAGCTCAAAAACGTGCTGTTTTGCTAAAATAAGCATTTTCAAGCATTTTGTGATCGTTGAAATCGTTCAAATAGAAGCAAATATTAATAAAAAAAAACGAATAATAAAATTCCCTGTCGTTTTATGCTGTTCTTACGCGTTAAAAGCGCAGAT
Source organism: Dalotia coriaria (assembly GCF_025399875.1). Lineage (NCBI taxonomy): Eukaryota > Metazoa > Arthropoda > Insecta > Coleoptera > Staphylinidae > Dalotia > Dalotia coriaria. The sequence continues at coordinate 11,377 of NW_027047624.1, forward strand.
TAAAAGCTCAAAACGTGCTTTCGTTTTGCTGCTAAAATAAGCATTTTCAAAGCATTTGCATAGCTGAAATCGTTCAAATAGACGCAATATTAATAAAAACGAATATTAAAATTGGGTCGTTTTATGCTGTTTTACGCGTTAAAACGCAGATTAAAAGCTCAAAACGTGCTGTTTTGCTAAAAATAAAGCATTTTCAAGCATTTTAGATCGTTGAAATCGTTCAAATAGAAGAATATTGATAAAAAAACGAATAATAAGTAATTCGTCGTTTTATGCTGTTTTACGCGTTAAAAACGAGATTGAAGCTTTCCTCGAAACGCGCTGTTTTGCTGTAACAAGCATTTCAAGCATTATAGATCGTTGAAATCGTTCGGGCCAGGAAGCGCTACGGTTAATAAAAACGAATAATAAAAATTTCGTCGTTTTATGCTGTTTTACGCGCGTTAAAACGCAGATTAAAGCTCAAAACGTGCTGTTTCAAGCATAGTTAAAAATGCTACTTTTCGCCATTTTAGATCGTTGAAACTGGCTTACTAGAAGCAATATTAATAAAAAACGAATAATAAAAATCTGTCGTTTCTATGCTGTTTTACGCGTTAAACGCAAATTAAAAGCTCAAAACGCGCTGTTTCCATAAAATAAGTATTTTCGCCATTTTAGATCGTTGAATTCGTCTAAATAGACGCAATAAAATAAAAAACGAATAATAAAAATCTTCGTCGTTTTTATGCTGTTTTACGCGTTAAAACGCAGATTAAAGCTGAAAACGTACTGTTTTGCTAAAACAAGCATTTTCAAGCACGCGTAGATCGCTGAAATCGTTCAAATAGACGCGCAAATATTATTAAAAACGAATATCAAAATTTCGTCGTTTTTATGCTGTTTTACGTCAAACGCAGATTAAACTCTCAAACGTGCTGTTTTGCTAAAATAAGCATTTTCAGCGTATCAGATCGCCGGGAAATCGTTCAAATAGAAGCAATATTACTAAAAACGAACAATAAAAATCTGTCGTTTTATGCTGTTTTACGCGTTAAAAACGCAGATTAAAACTCGTAAAACGCTGTTTTGCCAAAATAAGCATTTCGCTACTTTAGGATCGCTTTGAAATCTGCCCCAAATAGACGCAATAAAAATAAAACGAATAATGTACCGTCGCTTTATGTTGCTCTTACGTTAAAACGCAGAATAAAGCTCAAAACGTGCTGTTTTGCTAAAATAAGCATTTTCAAGCATTTTAGATCGTTGAAATCGTTCAAATAGAAGCAATTAATAAAAACGAATAATAAAAATCTGTCGTTTTATGCTGTTTTACGCGTTAAAACGCAGATTAAAACTCAAAACGGCTGTTTTGCTAAAATAAGTATTTCAAGCATTTTAGATCGTTGAAATCGTTCAAATAGACGCAAATAATAAATAAAACGAATAATAAAAATTTCTGCTTTTATGCTGTTTTACGCGTTAAAACGCAGATTAAAGCTCAAAACGTGCTGTTTTGCTAAAATAAGCATTTTCAAGATTTAGATCGTTGAAACGTTCAAATAGAAGCAATATTAATAAAAACGAAATAAAAATTCGTCGTTTTTATGCTGTTTACGCGTTAAAACGCAGATTAAAGCTCAAACGTGCTGTTTTGCTAAATAAGATTTTCAAGCATTTTAGACGTGAAATCGTTCAAATAGAAGCAATAATAAAAACGAATAATAAGAAATCGTCGTTTTATGCTGTTTTACGCGTTAAAACGAGATTAAAGCTCAAAACGTGCTGTTTTGCAAAATAAGCATTTTCGCATATAGATCGCTGAATCGTTCAAAGAGTACTAAAAAAACGAATAATAAATTTGCGTTTTATGCTGTTTTCGTTAAACGCAATTAAAGCTCAAAACGTGTTGCTAAAATAATTTTCAAGCATTTAGATCGTGAAATCGTTAATAGAGCAATATTATAAACGAATAATAAAATCGTCGTTTTATGGACGCGTAAACGCAGATTAAACTCAAACGGCTGTTGCAAAATGACCAACTGCTGAAAGTTCAAATAGAGTAATATATAAAACGAATAATAAAATTCCGTTTTATGTGTTTTACGCGTAAAACGCAGATTAAACTCAAACGTGCTGTTTTGTAAATAAGATTTCGCATTTAGATCGCTGAAATCGTTAATTTTTTGACGCAATAAAATTTTTAAAAATTGAAATAAAATTGCGTTTTATGTGTTTACGCTAAAACGCGAATAAAGCCTTCAAACGCGCTTGTTTTACATTTTCAAGCATTTTAGAATTTTTGCCTTTTGAAAAAAA
>NW_027047625.1:0-13672 GCF_025399875.1 Dalotia coriaria
GAAAATTTTTTAAAACAATATTTAAAAACAATAATAAAAAAATTTGTCGTTTTATGCTGTTTTACGCGTTAAAACGCGAATAAACTCAAAACGTGCTGTTTTTAAAAATTTCATTTTGAAGCATTTTAGATCGTTGAAATCGTTCAAATGACGCAAATTTAAAAAAAACAATAATAAAAAAATTCGTCGTTTTTAAACTGTTTACGCGTTAAAACGCAGATTAAACTCAAAACTCTGTTTTTTCTAAAATAAGCATTTTTAAGCATTTTAGATCGTTGAAATCGTTAAATAGAACAATTTTAATAAAAACGAATAATAAAAAATTCGTCGTTTTTTTTGCTGTTTTTCGCGTTAAAACCAGATTAAAACTCAAAACGTGCTGTTTTGCTAAAATAATCATTTTCAAGCATTTTTTTTAAATCGTTCAAAAGAAACAATATTAATAAAAAAAGAAAAAAAAAATTCGTCGTTTTTTTTGCTGTTTCCGTTAAAACCAGATTAAAAATAAAACGTGCTGTTTTGCTTTTAAAAAATCATTTTCAAACATTTTAGATCGTTGAAATCGTTCAAATAGACGCAATATTAAAAAAAAACGAATAATAAAAAAATTTGTCGTTTTTTTTGCTGTTTTACGCGTTAAAACGCAGATTTAAAAAATGCTGTTTTGCTAAAATAAGCATTTTCAAACATTTAGATCGTTGAAATCGTTCAAATAGACGCAATAAAAAAAAAAACAATAATAAAAATTCGTCGTTTTTGTGTTTTGCGTTAAAACCAGATTAAGGCTCAAAACGTGCTGTTTTGCTTTTAAAAAAACATTTTCAAGCATTTTAGATCGTTGAAATCGTTCAAATGACCCAATATTTAAAAAAAACGAATAATAAAAAATTTTGTCGTTTTATGCTGTTTTTTCGCGTTAAAAGCGAATAAACTCAAAACGTGCTGTTTTTTCTAAAAAAAGCATTTTCCCTTTTAGATCGTTGAAATCGTTCAAATAGACGCAATAAAATAAAAACGAATAATAAAAAATTTTGTCGTTTTTTTTGCTGTTTACGCGTTAAAAAGCCGAATAAAAAAAACGTGCTGTTTTGCTAAAATAGTTTTTTTAAGCATTTTAGATCGTTGGGGAAAACGTTAAAATAGACGCAATATTAATAAAAAAAAGAATAATAAAAAATTTTTTGTTTTTTTTGCTGACCCCCGTTAAAAAAGCAGGGGAAAAAAGTAAAACGTGCTGTTTTGCTAAAATAAGCATTTTCAAGCATTTTAGATCGTTGGGGAAAACGTTCAAATAAAAACGAATAATAAATTTCGTCGTTTTATGCTGTTTTACGCGTTAAAACGCAGATAAAGCTCAAAACGTGCTGTTTTGCTAAAATAAGCATTTTCAAGCATTTTAGATCGATTTGGAAATCGTTCAAATAGACGCAATAAAATAAAAACGAATAATAAAAAATTTCGTCGTTTTTATGCTTGTTTTACGCGTTAAAACGCAGAATAAGCTCAAAACGTGCTGTTTGCTAAAATAAGCATTTTCAAGCATTTTAAATTGTTGAAATCGTTCAAATAGACGCAATATTAATAAAACGAATAATGTTCGTCGTTTTATGCTGTTTGCGTTAAAACGCTGATTAAAGCTCAAAACGTGCTGTTTTGCTAAGTAAAGCATTTTCAAGCATTTTAGATCGTTGAAATCGTTCAAATAGAAGCAGCAGTAATAAAAACGAATAATAAAAATTCGTCGTTTTTTATGCTGTTTTACGCGTTAAAACGCGTTAAAAACTCAAAACGTGCTGTTTGCCTTTAAAATAAAGCATTTCAAGCATTTTAGATCGTTGAAATCGTTCAAATAGACGCAATAAAAATAAAAAAACGAATAATAAAAATTTCGTCGTTTTTATGCTGTTTTGCGTTAAACGCAGAATAAAGCTCAAAACGTGCTGTTTTGCTTTAAAATAAAGCATTTTCAAGCATTTTTAAATCGTTGGAAATCGTTCAAATAGACGCAATATTAATAAAAACGAATAATAAAAATTTCGTCGTTTTATGCTGTTTTACGCGTTAAAACGCTGATTAAAAGCTCAAAACGTGCTGTTTTGCTAAATAAGCATTTTCAAGCATTTTAGATCGTTGAAATCGTTCAAATAGAAGCAATATTAATAAAAACGAATAATAAAAATTCGTCGTTTTATGCTGTTTTACGCGTTAAAACGCAGATTAAAACTCAAAAACGTGCTGTTTTTGCTAAAAAACATTTTTAAATTTTTTTTTTTAAAAACCCAAAAAAAAAAAAAAAAAAAAAATTTTTTTTTTTTTTTTTTAAAAAAAAAAAAAAAAACCCCTTTTTTTTTTTTTTTTTTTTTGGTTTTTAAAAAAAAAAATTTTTAAAAAAAAAAAAAAAAATTTTTTTTTTGTTTTTCCCCCCGGGGGGAAAAAAAAGGGTTTTTTTTAAAAAAACCCCAAATTTTTTTTTTTAAAAGGAAAAAAAAAAAAAAAAAATTTTTTTGGTTTTTTCCTTTTTCCCCAAAAAAAAATTTTTTTTTTTTAAAAAAAGCATTTTTTAAGCATTTTAGATCGTTAAAAACGTTCAAATACGGGAATATTAATAAAAAAGAATTTAAAAAAAATTTTGTCGTTTTTATGCTGTTTTTTCGCGTTAAAACGCAGATTAAAACTCAAAACGTGCTGTTTTGCTAAAATAAGCATTTTAAAACATTTTTTGATCGTTGAAATCGTTCAAATAAGGGAAAAAATAAAAACGGGTAATAAAATTTCGTTGTTTTTATGCTGTTTTTCGCGTTAAAACGCGGGGAAAAAAGCTCAAAACTGCTGTTTTTTCTAAAATAAGCATTTTTAAGCATTTTTAGATCGTTGAAATCGTTCAAATAGACGCAATAAAATAAAAACGAAAAATAAAAAAAACGTCGTTTTTTTGCTGTTTTTTCGCGTTAAAAAGCAGAAAAAACTCAAAACTTCTTTTTTTGCTTTTAAAAAAACATTTTCAAGCATTTTTTAAAACGTTGAAATCGTTCAAATAAAGCAAAATTTAAAAAAAAGAAAAATAAAAAATTTTGTCCCTTTTTTATGCTGTTTTTTCGCGTTAAAACGCGATTAAAGCTCAAAACGTGCTGTTTTTTCTAAAATAAGCATTTTCAAGCATTTTAGATCGTTGAAATCGTTAAATAGACGCAATAAAAATAAAAACGAATAATAAAAAAATTTTGTCGTTTTTATGCTGTTTTGCGTTAAAACGCAGAATTTAAAACTCAAAACTTTTTGTTTTGCTAAAATAAGCATTTTTTAAGCATTTTAAATCGTTGAAATCCCTTCAAATAGACGCAATAAAAATAAAAAGGGAAAAATTTTCGTCGTTTTTATGCTGTTTTTTCGCGTTAAAAAGCAAATTAAAACTCAAAAAATGCTGTTTTTTCCAAAATAAGCATTTTTAAGCATTTTTAAAATCGTTGAAATCGTTCAAATAGAAGCAAAAATAAAAACAAAAAATAAAAAAAATTTGTCGTTTTTTTGCTGTTTTACGCGTTAAAACGCAGATTAAAAAATCAAAACGTGCTGTTTTGTAAAATAAGCATTTTCAAGCATTTTAGATCGTTGAAATCGTTTTAAATGGGCGCAATATTAATAAAAACGAATAATAAAAATTTTGTCGTTTTTTTTTGCTGTTTTTCGCGTTAAAAAGCAATTAAAGCTCAAAACGTGCTGTTTTTTTAAAATAAGCATTTTCAAGCATTTTTGATCGTTGAAATCGTTCAAATAGAGCAATATTAATAAAAACGAATAATAAAAATTCGTCGTTTTTATGCTGTTTTACGCGTTAAAACGCAGATTAAAGCTCAAAACGTGCTTGTTTTGCTAAAATAAGCATTTTCAAGCATTTTAGATCGTTGAAATCGTTCAAATAGACGCAATATAATAAAAACGAATAATAAAAATTTTGTCGTTTTATGCTGTTTTACGCGTTAAAACGCAGATTAAAGCTCAAAACGTGCTGTTTTGCTAAAATAAGCATTTTCAAGCATTTTAGATCGTTGAAATCGTTCAAATAGAAGCAATATTAATAAAAACGAATAATAAAAATTCGTCGTTTTTATGCTGTTTTACGCGTTAAAAAGCAGATTAAAGCTCAAACGTGCTGTTTTGCTAAAATAAGCATTTTCAAGCATTTTAGATCGTTGAAATCGTTCAAATAGACGCAATATTAATAAAAACGAATAATAAAAATTTCGTCGTTTTATGCTGTTTTACGCGTTAAAACGCAGATTAAAGCTCAAAACGTGCTGTTTTGCTAAAATAAGCATTTTCAAGCATTTTAGATCGTTGAAATCGTTCAAATAGAAGCAATATTAATAAAAACGAATAATAAAAATTCGTCGTTTTATGCTGTTTTACGCGTTAAAACGCAGATTAAAGCTCAAAACGTGCTGTTTTGCTAAAATAAGCATTTTCAAGCATTTTAGATCGTTGAAATCGTTCAAATAGACGCAATATTAATAAAAACGAATAATAAAAATTCGTCGTTTTATGCTGTTTTACGCGTTAAAACGCAGATTTTTGCTAAAATAAGCATTTTCAAGCATTTTAGATCGTTGAAATCGTTCAAATAGACGCAATATTAATAAAAACGAATAATAAAAATTCGTCGTTTTATGCTGTTTTACGCGTTAAAACGCAGATTAAAGCTCAAAACGTGCTGTTTTGCTAAAATAAGCATTTTCAAGCATTTTTAGATCGTTGAAATCGTTCAAATAGAAGCAATATTAATAAAAACGAATAATAAAAATTTCGTCGTTTTTATGCTGTTTTACGCGTTAAAACGCAGATTAAAGCTCAAAACGTGCTGTTTTGCTAAAATAAGCATTTTCAAGCATTTTAGATCGTTGAAATCGTTCAAATAGACGCAATATTAATAAAAACGAATAATAAAAATTTCGTCGTTTTTATGCTGTTTTACGCGTTAAAACGCAGATTAAAGCTCAAAACGTGCTGTTTTGCTAAAATAAGCATTTTCAAGCATTTTAGATCGTTGAAATCGTTCAAATAGAAGCAATATTAATAAAAACGAATAATAAAAATTCGTCGTTTTTATGCTGTTTTACGCGTTAAAACGCAGATTAAAGCTCAAAACGTGCTGTTTTGCTAAAATAAGCATTTTCAAGCATTTTAGATCGTTGAAATCGTTCAAATAGACGCAATACAAATAAAAACGAATAATAAAAATTTCGTCGTTTTATGCTGTTTTACGCGTTAAAACGCAGAATAAAGCTCAAAACGTGCTGTTTTGCTAAAATAAGCATTTTCAAGCATTTTAGATCGTTGAAATCGTTCAAATAGACGCAATATTAAAAAAAAGAATAATAAAAATTTCCCGTTTTATGCTGTTTACGCGTTAAAACGCAGTTTAAAAACTCAAAACGTGCTGTTTTTAAAATAAGCATTTTAAAATTTTTTAGATGTTAAATCTTTCAAATAGAAGCAATATTAATAAAAACGAATAATAAAATATTCGGGAAAAAGTTGAAACACTTACGCGCTATACCCCCACAATATCGCCAAAACGAATTTTACTAAACCATTCCGTCAATGCAAGTATTTGCCAAGCCTGATGGGAATTTGACCATTAGGGTCTCATCAGCCCCCCTACTGGTTTGACAAATGATCCCTGCCAAAACTTTATATACAACGGCTTATTATTCAAGACGAAAAGTATTGTCAGCTCCCAACGGTGGAGACTGAATTTGCTCAAGAAAGTGGAGGTAATGCGTATTTTAAAACCCAGGGTGTGCTGATGGACCTCTTTGGGCGAAATGCTATCCCATCAGGCTTGACAAATACGATTTACTTTTTCAATGTTTAATAAAAATATCTTTTTGGGGATATTGTGAGGGGGATAGGGCCCCGGGGGGTTTAAAATTTTCCAGCTTATATTTTACCCCCTTTTTACTACCTACCATTGTATTTCAATAAAATATTCGTCGTTTTAGTGTTTTACGCTTTAAAACGCAGATTAATCTCAAAACGGCGTTTTTCTAAAATAAGCATTTTCAAGCATTTTTAGATCGTTGAAATCGTTCAAAGCCAATATTAAATTTTCAAGCATTTTAGATCGTTGAAATCGTTCAAATAGACGCAATAATAAAAAAAGAATAATAAAAATTTCGTCGTTTTATGCTGTTTTACGCGTCAAAACGCAGATTAAAGCTCAAAACGTGCTGTTTTGCTAAAATAAGCATTTTCAAGCATTTTAGATCGTTGAAATCGTTCAAATAGAAGCAATATTAATAAAATACGAATAATAAAAATTCGTCGTTTTATGCTGTTTTACGCGTTAAAACGCAGATTAAAGCTCAAAACGTGCTGTTTTGCTAAAATAAGCATTTTCAAAGCATTTTAGATCGTTGAAATCGTTTCAAATAGACGCAATAAATAAAAACGAATAATAAAAATTTCGTCGTTTTATGCTGTTTTACGCGTTAAAACGCAGAATAAAGCTCAAAACGTGCTGTTTGCTAAAATAAGCATTTTCAAGCATTTTAGATCGTTGAAATCGTTCAAATAGACGCAATATTAATAAAAACGAATAATAAAATTTCGTCGTTTTATGCTGTTTTACGCGTTAAACGCAGATTAAAGCTCAAAACGTGCTGTTTTGCAAAATAAGCATTTTAAATTTAGATCGTGAAACGTCTAACTAAAATAAAAAACGAATAATAAAAATTCGTCGTTTTATGTTGTTTACGCGTTAAAACGCAGATAAAAAACGTGCTGTTTTGCTAAAATAAGATTCAAGCATTTTAGATCGTATGAAATCGTTCAAATTGACGCAATATTATAAAAAATAATAAAAAATTCGTCGTTTTATGCTGTTTTACGCATTAAACGCAGATAAAAGCTCAAAACGTGCTGTTTTGCTAAAATAACATTTTCAAGCAGATCGTTGAATCGTTCAAATTGATGCAATAATAATAAAACGAATAAAAAAATTCGTCGTTTTATGCTGTTTTACGTTAAAGCAGATTAAAGCTCAAAACGTGCTGTTTTGCAAAATAATAAGCATTTAGATCGTTGAACGTTTAAATGGGAATTAAACAATAAAACGAATAATAAAAATTCGTCGTTTTATGCTGTTTTACGTTAAACGCAGATTAAAGCTCAAACGTGCTGTTTTGCAAATATGAATTTAAGCATTTTAGATCGTTGAAATCGTTCAAATAGAAGAATATTAATAAAACGAATAATAAAAATGCGTTTTATGTGTTTTACGCGTTAAAACGCAGATTAAAGCTCAAAACGTGCTGTTTTGCTAAAATAGCATTTTCAAGCATTTTAGATCGTTGAAATCGTTCAAAGAAGCTAATATTTAATAAAACGAATAATAAAAATTCCGTCGTTTTTTTGCTGTTTTTCGCGTTAAAACGCAGATTAAAGCTCCAAACGTGCTGTTTTGCTAAAATAAGCATTTTCGCATTTTTAGATCGTTGAAATCGTTCAAATAGACGCAATATTAATAAAAAAAAAATAATAAAAAATTTGGTCGTTTTATGCTGTTTTACGCTTTAAAAAGCGAATAAAGCTCAAAACGTGCTGTTTTGCTAAAATAAGCATTTTCAAGCATGTTAGATCGTTGAAATCGTTCAAATAGAAGCAATATTAATAAAACGAATAATAAAAATTCGTCGTTTTATGCTGTTTTACGCGTTAAAAAAGCAGATTAAAGCTCAAAAAGGGCTGTTTTGCTAAAATAAGCATTTTCAAGCATTTTGATCGTTGAAATCGTTCAATAGACGCAATATTAATAAAAACGAATAATAAAAATTCGTCGTTTTTTGCTTTTACGCGTTAAAACGCAGATTAAAGCTCAAAACGTGCTGTTTTCAAAAATAAGCATTTTCGCCCTTTTAGATCGTTGGGAAATCGTTCAAATAGAAGCAATATTTAAAAACGAATAATAAAAATTGTCGTTTTATGCTGTTTTTCGCGTTAAACGCAGAATAAAGCTCAAAACGTGCTGTTTTTCTAAAATAAGCATTTTCGCCCTTTTAGATCGTTGAAATCGTCAAATAGACGCAATATTAATAAAAACGAATAATAAAAATTCGTCGTTTTATGCTGTTTTACGCGTTAAAACGCAGATTAAAAGCTCAAACGTGCTGTTTTGCTAAAATAAGCATTTTCAAGCATTTGATCGTTGAAATCGTTCAAATAGAAGCAATATGAATAAAAACGAATAATAAAAAAATTCGTCGTTTTTATGCTGTTTTACGCGTTAAAACGCAGATTAAAAGCTCAAACGTGCCGTTTTTGCTAAAAAATAAGCATTTCAAGCATTTTGTGATCGCTGAAATCGTTCAAATAGACGCAATATTGACAATAAAATGAAAGGAGAAAGAACATTTTATTGCTGCTGGCGCCTTTCATAATAATAAAATGATATGATAAATATTGTCGGTAGCTATCATTTCGACATAGAATTATCAACAATCTACTGGTTTTCGATAAATACCGCATTGATTCGTTATGGTGCCAACCGGCTTATTATTCAAGAGGCAATTTCGTACTACCACCATTGTATTTCAATCTGGCGTTTGCTTGAGTTGACCCCGTTCCAATCGTTGTGGTGGAGCTGACAATACTTCTGGGCGGGTCTGAATAATAAGCCGTTGTATATAAGTTATGGTATCACGCAGTATCGGTCGCTTCGTAGGTGCGCTGATGAGACTTAATGGTCGAAATAGCTATCCACATCAGGCTTCGACAAATACTTGCATTGACTTGCAAATGGTTTAGTAAAATATCGTTTTGGCGATATTGTGAGGGTATAGCGTACGTGGTGCAAGTGTTTACTTAACTTTACCTCAGCTTATACTCACCCCTCTCGTACTACCTACCATTGTATTTCACAAAAACGAAAAAGAAAAAATTTCGTCGTTTTTATGCTGTTTTACGCGTTAAACGCAGATTAAAGCTCAAAACGTGCTGTTTTGCTAAAATAAAAAGCATTTTCAAGCATTTAGATCGTTGAACAAACCAACATCGCAATATTAATAAAAAACGAATAATGTACCCCGCTGTTTTATGCTGTTTTACGCGTTAAAACGCTGATTAAAGCTCAAAACGCGCTGTTTTGGCTAAATAAGCATTTCAAGCATTTTAGATCGCTGAAATCGTTTAAATAGACGCAATATTAATAAAAACGAATAACAAAAATTCGTCGTTTTATGTTGTTTTACGCGTTAAACGCAGATTAAAGCTCAAAACGTGCTGTTTTGCTAAATACATTTTCAAGCATTTTAGATCGCTGAAATCGTTCAAATAGAAGCAATATTAATAAAAAAAAACAAATAATAAAATTAATGTTTTTATGCTGTTTTACGCGTTAAACGCAGATTAAAGCTCAAAACGTGCTGTTTTGCTGCAAATAAGCATTTTCAAGCATTTTAGATCGTTGAAATCGTTCAAATAGACGTTAATAAAAAACGAATAATAAAAATTCGTCGTTTTTATGCTGTTTACGCGTTAAACGCGCAGATTAAAAGCTCAAAACGTGCTGTTTGTTGAAAAATAAGCATTTTCATGCATTTTAGATCGTTGAAATCGTTCAAATAGAAGCAAATATTAATAAAATCGAATAATAAAAATCGTCGTTTTATGTTGTTTACGCGTTAAAACGCAGATTAAAGCTCAAACGTGCTGTTTGCTAAATAAGCATTTTCAAGCATTTTTAGATCGTAGAAATCGTTCAACAGAAGCAATATTAATAAAAACGAATAATAAAAATTGTCGTTTTATGCTGTTTTAGGCGTTAAAACGCAGACAGCTCAAAAACGTGCTGTTTGCTAAAATAAGCATTTTCAAGCATTTAGATCGTTGAAATCGTTCAAATAGACGCATATTAATAAAAAAACGAATAATAAAATTTCGTCGTTTTATGTTGCTTACGCTAAAACGCAGATTAAAAGCTCAAAACGTGCTGTTTAAGGTATCAAGCATTTTCAAGCATATTTTAGACGTTGAAATCGTTCAAATAGAAGCAATATTAATAAAAACGAATAATAAAAATTCGTCATTTTATGCTGTTTTACGCATTAAAAACGCAGATTAAAGCTCAAACGCTGTTTTGCTAAAATAAGCATTTTCAAGCATTTTAGATCGTTGAAATCGTTCAACAGACGCAATATTAATAAAAACGAATAATAAAAATTTCGTCGTTTTTATGTTGCTTGGCGTTAAAACGCAGATTAAAAGCTCAAAACGCTGTTTTGCTAAAATTAACATTTTGAAGCATTTTATCGTTGAAATCGTTCAAATAGACGCACACATTTATAAAAACGAATAATAAAAAATTCGTCGCTTTTATGTTGTTTGGCGCGTTAAAACGCAGAATAAAGCTCAAACGTGCTGTTTTGCTAAAATTAACATTTTGAAGCATTTTAGATCGCGAAATCGTTCAAATAGACGCAATATTAATAAAAACGAATAATAAAAATTCGTCGTTTTTATGCTGTTTTACGCGTTAAAACGCGATTAAAGCTCAAACGCTGTTTTGCTAAAATAAAGTTACTTTCAAGCATTTTGTGATCGCTGAAATCGTTCAACAGAAGCAATTTTACTAAAACGAATAATAAAAACTTCGTCGTTTTGCGCTGTTTTACGCGTTAAAACGCAAGGATTAAAAGCTCAAAACGCGCTGCTTTGCTAAAATAATCATTTTCAAGCATTTTAGATCGTTGAAATCGTTCAAATAGCAATATTAATAAAACGAATAATAAAAATTCGTCGTTTTATGTTGTTTTACGTTAAAACGCAGATTAAAGCTCAAACGTGTTGTTTGCTAAAATATGCATTTCAAGCATTTTAGATCGTAGAAATCGTTCAAATAGACGCATAATATTAATAAAAAACGAATAATAAAAAATTCAATGTTTTATGTTGCTTTACGCGCTAAAACGCAGATTAAAGCTCAAACGTGCTGTTTTGCTAAAATAAGCATTTTCAAGCATTTAGATCGTTGAATCGTTCAAATAGACGCAATAAAAATAAAACGAATAATAAAAATTCGTCGTTTTTATGCTGTTTTTACGCGTTAAAACGCAGATTAAAAGCTCAAACGTGCTGTTTTGCTAAAATAAGCATTTTCAAGCATTTTAGATCGTTGAAATCGTTCAAATAGACGCAATATTAATAAAACGAATAACAAAAATTTCGTCGTTTTATGCTGTTTTACGTTAAAACGCAGAATAAAGCTCAAAACGTGCTGTTTTGCTAAAATAAGCATTTTCAAGCATTTTTTAGATCGTTGAAATCGTTCAAATAGACGCAATAAAAATAAAACGAATAATAAAATTTCGTCGTTTTATGCTGTTTTACGCGTTAAAACGCAGAATAAAGCCCAAAACGTGCTGTTTTGCTGTACAAGATTTTCAAGCATTTTAGATCGTTGAAATCGTTCAACAGACGCAATATTAATAAAAATCTAAATAATAAAAATTTTCGTTTTTATGCTGTTTTACGCCGCTAAACGCAGAATAAAGCTCAAAAACGTGCTGTTTTGCTAAAATAAGCATTTTCAAGCATTTAGATCGTTGAAATCGTTCAAAATAGACGTTATTAATAAAACGAATGGGTAATAAAAAAATTCGTCGTTTTTATTCTGTTTTACGCGTTAAAAACGCAGATTAAAGCTCAAAACGTGCTGTTTTGCTAAAGTAAAGCATTTTCAAGCATTTTAGATCGTTGAAATCGTTCAAATAGAAGCAATATTAATAAAAACGAATATCAAAAATTCGTCGTTTTTATGCTGTTTTACGCGTTAAAACGCAGATTAAAGCCTGCAAACGTGCTGTTTTGCTAAAAAATAAAGCATTTTCAAGCATTTTAGATCGTTGAAATCGTTCAAATAGAAATGCCAAATATTAATAAAAACGAATAAAAATTCGTCGTTTTTATGCTGCTTCACGCGTTAAAACGCAGATTAAAAGCTCAAACGTGCTGTTTTGCTAAAATAAGCATTTTCAAGCATTTTAGATCGCTGAAATCGTTCAAATAGAAGCAATATTAATAAAAACGAATAATAAAAAATTGTCGTTTTATGTGTTTTACCCTTAAACGCAGATTAAAGCTCAAAACGTGCTGTTTTTAAAATAAGCATTTTCAAGCATTTTAGATCGTTTAAATCGTTCAAAAGAAGCAAAAAAAAAAACGAATAATAAAAAAAAACGTCGTTTTTTTGCTGTTTTTTCGCGTTAAAAAGCAGAATTTAAAACCCAAAAAATGCTGTTTTCAAAATAAGCATTTTCCATTTTAGACTTGAAATCGTTCAAAAAGGGCGCAATATTTTAAAAAAAACGAATAAAAAAATTTCCGTTTTATGGGTTTTACGGGGTTAAAAAGCAAATTAAAGCTCAAACGTGTTTTGCAAAAAAAAGCATTTTTAAGCATTTTAGATCCCTTGAAATCGTTTTTAAATAGAAGCAATAAAATAAAAACGAATAATAAAAAAAAAACGTCGTTTTTTTGCTGTTTTACGCGTTAAAAAGCAGAATTTAAAACTCAAACGTGCTGTTTTGCTAAAAAACATTTTCAAGCATTTTTGGGTCGTTGAAATCGTTCAAAAGACGCAATAAAAATAAAAAAAATAATAAAAATTTCGGGCGTTTTATGTTTTTTTACAAACGCAGAATTTAAAACTCAAAAAGGGTGTTTTGCTAAAATAAGCATTTTCAAGCATTTAGATCGTTGGGAAAACGTTCCAGAAGCAAAAATTAATTAAAAAAAGAATAATAAAAAATTCGTCGTTTTATGCTGTTTTACCCTTAAAACGCAGATTAAAGTCAAAACGTGCTGTTTTGCTAAAAAAAGCATTTTCAAGCATTTTTTGATCGTTGAAATCGTTCAAATAGAAGCAATAAAAATAAAAACGAATAATAAAAAATTTTTGTCGTTTTTATGTTTTTTTACGCGGTTAAAAAGCAGAATAAAGCTCAAAACGGCTGTTTTGCTAAAATAAGCATTTTCAAGCATTTTAAAAACGTTGAAAAATTTTAAAAAGACGCAATATTAATAAAAAACGAATAATAAAAAAATTTTGTCGTTTTTTGTTGTTTTTCGCGTTAAAACGCGATTTGGGCCCAAAAAAGCCTGTTTTGCCAAATAAGCATTTTCAAGCATTTTTGGGTCGTTTAAATCGTTCAAATAGAAGCAAAATTTAAAAAAACAAAAAATAAAAATTGTCCCTTTTATGCTGTTTTACGCGTTAAAACGCAGATTAAATTAAACGGGTGTTTTGCTAAAATAAGCATTTTTTAAGCATTTTAGATCGTTGAAATCGTTCAAAAGACGCAATAAAAAAAAAACGAATAATAAAAATTTTGTCGTTTTTTTCCGTTTAAATAAAAGGGGTTTTAAAAAATTTTCCAAAGTTAAAAGTTTAAAAACGTTTTTCTTTTTTTTTTTTTTTTTTTTTTTTTTTTTTTTTTTTTTTTAAATTTTTAAATAAGCATTTTCAAGCATTTTTAAAGAAAAACGTTTTGAAAAAATTTTGTTTTTCCCCAAAAAGGAAAAACCAAAATTTTTTTTAAATTTAAAAACCGAAATTTAAAAAAACCAAAAAAAACGTTAAAAACTTTTGGAAACCCGGAAAGGGTTAAACAAATTTTAA
>NW_027047626.1:0-13651 GCF_025399875.1 Dalotia coriaria
ACAATTTTTTATTATTCGTTTTATTAATATTGCTTCTATTTGAACGATTTCAACGATCTAAATGCTTTGAAAAAGTTATTTTGCAAAACAGCACGTTTTATTTTTATTCTGCGTTTTAACGCGTAAAAGCATAAAACGACGAAATTTTTATTATTCGTTTTTATTTATTGCGTCTATTTGGGAAAGATTTCAACGATTTTAAAATGCTTGAAAATGCTTATTTTAGCAAAACAGCACGTTTTGAGTTTAATCTGCGGTTTTAACGAAACAGCATAAAATGACGATTTTTATTATTCGTTTTTATTAATATTGCTTCTATTTAAACGATTTCAACACTTGCTTGAAAATGCTTATTTAGCAAAACAGCACGTTTTTGAGTTTAATCTGCGTTTTAACGCGTAAAACAGCATAAAAACGACGAATTTTTATTATTTTGTTTTTATTAATATTGCTTCTATTTGAACGATTTCAACGATCTAAAATGCTTGAAAAATGCTTATTTTTAGCAAAACAGCAAGTTTTGAGCTTTAATCGCGTTTTAACGCGTAAAACAGCATAAAAACGAAATTTTTATTATTCGTTTTATTAATATTGCGTCTATTTGAACGATTTCAACGGGTCTAAAATGCTTGAAAATGCTTATTTTAGCAAAACAGCACGTTTTGAGCTTTAATTGCGTTTTAACGCATAAAACAGCATAAAAACGACGAATTTTTATTATTCTTTTATTAATATTGCTTCTATTTGAACGATTTCCCCCCAATCTAAAATGCTTGAAAATGTTTATTTTAGCAAACAGCACGTTTTGAGTTTATTCCCCCGTTTTAACGGTAAAACAGCATAAAAACGACGAAATTTTTATTATTCGTTTTTTAATATTGCGTCTATTTGAACGGATTTACCGATCTAAAAATGCGAAAATGCTTTTTTAAAAAAAGCCGTTTTGAGCTTTAATCTGCGTTTTTAAGCGTAAAACAAATATAAAAACACGAAAATTTTTATTCGTTTTATTAAATCTTTATTAAAACGATTTCAAAATTAAAAGCTAAAAAGCTTATTTAGCAAAACAGCACGTTTTATTTAATCTGCGTTTTAACGCGTAAAAACAACATAAAACGACAAATTTTTATTATTGTTTTTTTTTCATATTGTTCTATTTGAACGATTTCAACGATCTAAAATGCTTGAAAATGCTTTTTTAGAAAACAGACGTTTTGAGCTTTAATCAGCGTTTTAACGCGCAAAACAGCATAAAAAAGACGAATTTTTTTTTATTCGTTTTTATTAATTTTTGCTTTTATTTGAACGATTTCAACGATCTAAAATGCTTGAAAATGCTTTATTTTGCAAAAAAAGCACGTTTTGAGTTTAATCTGCGTTTTAACGCGTAAAACAGCATAAAAAACGACGAATTTTTTATTATTCGTTTTTATTAATATTGCGTCTATTTGAACGATTTCGACGATCAAAATGCTTGAAAATGCTTATTTTAGCAAAACAGCACGTTTTGAGCTTTAATCTGCGTTTTAACGCGTAAAACAGCATAAAACGACGAATTTTTTATTATTCGTTTTTATTAATATTGCTTCTATTTGAACGATTTCAACGATCTAAAATGATTGAAAATGCTTATTTTAGCAAAAAGCACGTTTTGGTTTTATTCTGCGTTTAACGCGTAAAACAGCATAAAAACGACGAAATTTTTATTATTCGTTTTTATTATATTTGCTATTTAAACGATTTCAACGATCTAAAATGCTTGAAAATGCTTATTTTAGCAAAACAGCACTTTTTAGTTTTTTAAACTGCGTTTTTAAAGCGTAAAACAGCCCACGAATTTTTTTTTATTCGTTTTTTTTAATATTGCTTCATTTGAACGATTTCAACGACAAAATGCTTGAAAATGCTTATTTTACAAAACAGCACGTTTTTAGCTTTAATCTGCGTTTTAACGCGTAAAACAGCATAAAAAAAGACGAAATTTTATTATTCGTTTTTATTAATATTGCGCCTATTTGAACGATTTCAACGATATTGCTTGAAAATGCTTATTTTGAAAACGTTTTGAGCTTTAATCGCGTTTTAACGCGTAAAACAGCATAAAACGACGAATTTTTTTTATTCGTTTTTATTAATATTGCTTCTATTTGAAAAGACAAAGATCTAAAATGCGAAATGCTTTTTTAGCAAAAAAGCACGTTTTGAGCAATCTGCGTTTAACGCGTAAAAAAAAGATAAAACGACGAAATTTTTTTTATTCGTTTTTTTTAATAGTTTTTATTTAAACGATTTCAACGATCTAAAAAGTTTTAAAATGTTATTGAGAAAAAGACGTTTTGAGCGTTAATTCGGGGAAAAAAGCATAAAAAAAGAAAATTTTTTTTATTCGTTTTTATTCATAGTTTCTTTTAACGATTTCAACGATTAAAATGCTTGAAAATGCTTATTTTAGCAAAACAGCACGTTTTATTTTTAAACAGGTTTTTTAAAGCAAAACAGCATAAAACGACGAAATTTTTTTTATTCGTTTTTATTAATATTGCGTCTATTTAAACGATTTCAACGATTAAAATGCTTGAAAATACTTATTTTTGCAAAACAGCACGTTTTATTTTAACGCGTTTTTAACCCTAAAAAAAGCATAAAAAAAGACGAATTTTTTTTTTATTCGTTTTTATTAAAATTTTGGCATTTGAACGATTTCCCATCAAAAAAGCTTGAAAATGTATTTTAGCAAAACAGCACGTTTTGAGTTTTTAACGCAACGCGAAACAGCATAAAACGACAATTTTTTTTTATTTTTTTTTATTAATATTTTCTATTTAAACGATTTCAACGATCTAAAATGTTGAAAATGCTTATTTTTGCAAAAAAGCACGTTTTGAGCTTTAATCTGCGTTTTTAATAAAAAATAAAAAAAGACGAATTTTTATTATTGTTTTTTTTTAATATTGCTTCTATTTGAACGATTTCAAGATCTAAAATGCTTGAAAATGCTTATTTTAGCAAAAAAGCACGTTTTGAGCTTTAATCTGCGTTTTAAGCAAAAAAACATAAAACGACGAAATTTTTTTTTATTGTTTTTTTTAAATTGCGCCATTTGAACGATTTCAAGATATAAAATGCTTGAAAATGCTTATTTTAGCAAACGTTTTGAGTTTAATCTGCGTTTTAACGCGTAAACAGATAAAACGACGAATTTTTTTTTTCGTTTTTTTTTAGTTTATTTGAACGATTTCAAAGATCTAAAATGTTTTAAAAAGCATTTTAGCAAAACAGCACGTTTTTAGTTTTTAAACTGCGTTTTAAAGCAAAAAAGTATAAAAAAGACGAAATTTTTTTTTATTCGTTTTATTAATATTGTTTATTTAAAAAGATTTCAACGATCTAAAAACTTGAAAATGCTTATTTTAGCAAAAAAGCACGTTTTTAGCGTTAATCGCGTAAAAAGCATAAAAAGACAAATTTTTTTTATTCGTTTTTATTCATATTGCTTCTATTTGAACGATTTCAACGATCTAAAATGGAAAATGCTTTTTTTGCAAAACAGCACGTTTTGAGCTTTTAAACAGGTTTTAACGCGTAAAACAGCATAAAAATGACGAATTTTTTATTATTGTTTTTTTTAATATTGCGCCGAACGATTTCAACGATATAAAATGGTTTTTTATTTTAGCAAAACATCACGTTTTTAGTTTTTAACGCGTTTTTAAAGCGTAAAACAGCATAAAAAAAGACGAAATTTTTTTTATTCGTTTTTATTAATATTGCGTCTATTTGAACGATTTAACGATCTAAAAAATTTTAAAATGGTTATTTTAGCAAAACAGACGTTTTGAGCTTTTAAACTGCGTTTTTAACCCTAAACAGCATAAAAAAAGACGAATTTTTATTATTGTGTTTTATTTATTGCTTTTATTTGAAGATTTAACGATCTAAAATGCTTGAAAATGTTATTTTGCAAAACAGCACGTTTTGAGTTTTTTTTCCGTTTTAACGCGTAAAACAGCATAAAACGACGAAATTTTTTTTTTATTCGTTTTTTTTAATATTGCGTCTATTTGAACGATTTCAACGATCTAAAATGCTTGAAAAGCTAAATTTTTGCAAAACAGCACGTTTTGAGCTTTAATCTGCGTTTTAACGCGTAAAACAACATAAAAGACGAAATTTTTTTTATTCGTTTTTATATTTTTTTAAAAATTTCAACGATCTAAAAATGCTTGAAAATGCTTATTTTAGCAAAAACACGTTTTTAGTTTTACTGCGTTTTAACCGGAAAAGATAAAACGACAATTTTATTATTTTTTTTTTTATTAATATTGCGTCTATTTGAACGATTTCAACGATCAAAATGCTTGAAAATCTTTTTTTTAGCAAAACAGCACGTTTTATTTTAATCTGCGTTTTAACCCTAAAACAGCATAAAAACGCAATTTTTTTTTATTCGTTTTTTTTAATATTGCTTCTATTTGAAGATTTCAACGATCTAAAATGCTTGAAAATGCTTATTTTAGCAAAACAGCACGTTTTGAGCTTTAATCAGCATTTTTTAAAGCGTAAAAAAAGCATAAAACGACGAAATTTTTTTTCGATTTTTATTAATTTGGTCTATTTGAACGATTTCAACGATTTAAAAAGCTTGAAAATGCTTATTTTAAAAACAGCCCTTTTGAAGGGTTTTAATCTGCGTTTTTAAAGCGTAAAAAAGCAAAAAAAGGCAAATTTTATTATTTGTTTTTTTTTCATAATTTCTTCTATTTGAACGATTTCAAACGAAAACTTAAAAATTTTGGCCGGGGAAAATGCTTGTTTTTTTGGCAAAAAACGGCAAAATTTGAGCCCCTTTTTAAATCAACGTTTTAACGCGTAAAACAACATAAAAACGGCGAAAATTTTTTTTATTCGTTTTTTTTTAATATTGCGTCTATTTGAACGATTTCCCCGATTAAAATGCTTGAAAATGCTTATTTTTAGCAAAAAAACACGTTTTTTAGCTTTAATCGCGTTTTTTAAAGCGTAAAACAGCATAAAAAAGGCGGGTACATTATTCGTTTTTTTTTAAAATTTGGGGTTTTTTTGAACGATTTCCCCATCTAAAATGGGGAAAAAGCTTATTTTTGCAAAAAAACCCTTTGGGGCTTTTTAAACTGCGTTTTAACGCGTAAAAACAACATAAAAACGACGAATTTTTATTATTTGTTTTTTATTTAAAAGCCTTTTATTTGAACGATTTCAACATCTAAAAAAGCTTGAAAATGCTTATTTTAGCCCAAAAAAGCACGTTTTTAACTTTAATCTGCGTTTTTAACGCGTAAAACAGCATAAAACGACAATTTTTTTTTATTTGTTTTTTTTAATATTGCTTTTTTTGAACGATTTCAACGATCTAAAATGCTTGAAAATGCTTTTTTAAAACAAAACAGCCCTTTTGAGCTTTTTTTCTGCGTTTTTTAAAGCGTAAAACATAAAAACGACGAAATTTTTTTTTATTCGTTTTTTTTTAATTTGCTTTTATTAACATTTCAACGATCTAAAATGCGAATATGCTTATTTTAGCAAAACAGCCCCTTTGAGCTTTAATCTGCGTTTTAACGCGTAAAAATGCATAAAACGACGAATTTTTTTTTATTCGTTTTATTAATTTGCGTCTATTTTAACGATTTCAACGATCTAAAAAGCTTGAAAATTTATTTTAAAAAACACGTTTGAGCTTTAATCTGCGTTTTTTAAAGCTAAAACACATAAAAACGACGAATTTTTTATTATTCGTTTTTTTTTAAAATTGCTTCTATTTGAAAAAGATTTCAACTATCTAAAATGCTTGAAAATGCTTATTTTAGCAAAACAGCCGTTTTTAGCTTTAATCTGCGTTTAACGCGTAAAAAACAAAAACGACAATTTTTTATTTTTGTTTTTTTTTAATATTGCGTCTATTTGAACGTTTAACGATCTAAAATGCTTTAAAATCTTATTTTAGCAAAACGCACGTTTGAGCCCAATCTGCGTTTTAACGCGTAAAACACATAAAACGACGATTTTTTATTATTCGTTTTTTATTAATTTTCTTCTAGCGTTTCAAATCTAAAATGCTTGAAAATGCTTATTTTAGCAAAACAGCCGTTTTTAGCTTTATTCTGCGTTTTTAAAGCGTAAAACACATAAAACGACGAAATTTTTATTATTCGTTTTTTATTAATATTGCGTCTTTTGAACGATTTCCAACGATCTAAAAAGCTTGAAAATCTTATTTTGAAAAAAGCACGTTTTTAGCTTTTTTGCGTTTTAACGCGTAAAACAGCATAAAATGACTAATTTTTTTTATTCGTTTTTTTTTAATATTGCTTTATTAACGTTTCAACGATCTTGCTTGAAAATGCTTATTTAGCTAAACAGCACGTTTTGAGCTTTTAGTCTGCGTTTTAACGCGTAAAACAGCATAAAACGAAGAATTTTTTATTATTCGTTTTTATTAATATTGCGTCTATTTGAACATTTCAACGATCTAAAATGCTTGAAAATACTTATTTTAGCAAAACGGCGTTTTGAGCTTTAATCTGCGTTTTAGCGCGTAAAACAGCATAAAACGACGAAATTTTTTATTATTCGTTTTTTGTAGCCAGACGATTTTAACGATCTAAAATGCTTGAAAATGCTTATTTAGCAAAACAGCACGTTTTGAGCTTTTAATCTGCGTTTTAACGCGTAAAACGAAAGCATAAAAACGACAATTTTTGTTATTCGTTTTTATTAATATTGCTTCTATTTGAACGATTTCAACGATCTAAATCTTGAAAATACTTATTTTAGCAAAACAGCACGTTTTTGAGCTTTACCCCAATCTGCGTTTAACGCGTAAAACAGCATAAAACGACGAATTTTTATTATTCGTTTTATTAATATTTGAAATCTGTTTGAACGGTTCAACGATCTAAAATGCTTGAAATGCCTATTTTAGCAAAACAGCTACGTTTTGAGCTTTAATCTGCGTTTAACGTAAACAGCATAAAACGGCAGATTTTTATTATTCGTTTTTATTAATGGCCGAAACTTCTATTTGAACTATTTCAACGATCTAAAATGAAAATGCTTATTTTAGCAAAACAGCACGTTTGAGCTTTTAATCTGCGTTTTAACGCGTAACACAGCATAAAAACGACGAAATTTTTTTATTATTCGTTTTTATTAATATTGCTTCTATTTAAACGTTTCAACGATCTAAAATGCGTACTTATTTTAGCAAAACAGCACACGTTTGAGCTTTTAATCTGCGTTTTAACGCGTAAAACAGCATAAAAACGACAAATTTTTATTATTCGTTTTTATTAATATTTGCGTCTGTTTGAACGATTTCAGCGATTTAAATCTTGAAAATGCTTATTTTAGCAAACATCACGTTTGAGCTTAACCAGCGGATTTTAACGCGTAAAACAACATAAAACGACGGAAATTTTTATTATTCGTTTTTATTAATGTGCACGTCTATTTGAACGTTCAGCGATCTAAATGCTTGAAAATGCTTATTTTAGCAAAACAGCACGTTTGAGCTTTTAATCTGCGTTTTTAACGCGTAAAACAGCATAAAACGACGAATTTTTATTATTCGTTTTTTATTAATATTGCTTCTATTTGAACGATTTCAACGATCTAAAATGCTTGAAAATGCTTATTTTAGCAAAACAGCACGTTTTGAGCTTTATTTTGCGTTTTAACGCGTAAAACAGCATAAAACGACAGAAAATTTTATTATTCGTTTTTATTAATATTGCGTCTATTTGAACGATTTCAACGATTAAAATGCTTGAAAATGCTTATTTTAGCAAAACAGCACGTTTGAGCTTTAATCTGCGTTTTAACGCGTAAAACAGCATAAAACGACGAATTTTTATTATTCGTTTTTATTATATTGCTTCTATTTGAACGATTTCAACGATCTAAAATGCTGAAAATGCTTATTTTAGCAAAACAGCACGTTTTGAGCTTTATCTGCGTTTTAACGCGTAAAACAGCATAAAACGACGAATTTTTATTATTCGTTTTTATTAATATTGCGTCTATTTGAACGATTTCAACGATATAAAATGCTTGAAAATGCTTATTTTAGCAAAACAGCACGTTTTGAGCTTTAATCTGCGTTTAACGCGTAAAACAGCATAAAACGACAAATTTTATTATTCGTTTTTATTAATATTGCGTCTATTTGAACGATTTCAACGATCTAAAATGCTTGAAAATGCTTATTTTAGCAAAACAGCACGTTTGAAGCTTTAATCGCGTTTAACGCGTAAACACATAAAACGACGAATTTTTGATTATTCGTTTTTATTAATATTGCTCTATTTGAACGATTTCACGATTAAAATGCTTGAAAATGCTTATTTTAGCAAAACAGCACGTTTTGAGCTTTATTCTGCGTTTTAACGCGTAAAACAACATAAAAACGACGAAATTTTTAATATTCGTTTTTATTAATATTGCGTCTATTTGAACGATTTCAAAGATCTAAAATGCTTGAAAATGCTTGTTTTAGCAAAACAGCACGTTTGAGCTTTAATCTGCGTTTTTAACGCGTAAAACAGCATAAAACGACAAATTTTTATTATTCGTTTTTATTAATATTGCGTCTATTTGAACGATTTCAACGATCTAAAATGCTTGAAAATGCTAATTTTAGCAATACAGCACGTTTTGAGCTTTAATCAGCATTTTAACGCGTAAAACAGCATAAAACGACGAAATTTTATTATTCGATTTTATTAATATTGCGTCTATTTGAACGATTTCAACGATCTAAAATGCTTGAAAATGCTTGATTTTAGCAAAACAGCACGTTTTTTAATCTGCGTTTTAACGCGTAAAACAGCATAAAATGACTAATTTTATTATTATTCGTTTTTATTAATATTGCTTCTATTAACGATTTCAACGATCTAAAATGCTTGAAAATGCTTATTTTAGCAAAACAGCACGTTTTGAGCTTTAATCTGCGTTTTAACGCGTAAAACTGCATAAAACGACGAATTTTTATTATTGTTTTTTAATATTGCTTCTATTAACGATTTAACGATCTAAGTGCTATTTAGCAAACGGTTTGGGCGCGTGCAAAACGATTTTTATTATTCGTTTTATTAATATTGCGTCTATTTGAACGATTTCAACGATCTAAAATGCTTGAAACACTTATTTTAGCAAAACAGCACGTTTTGAGCTTTAATCTGCGTTTTAACGCGTAAAACAGCATAAAAACGACGAAATTTTTATTATTCGTTTTTATTAATATTGCTTCTATTTGAACGATTTTAACGATCTAAAATGCTTGAAAATGCCTTTTTTTAGCAAAACAGCACGTTTTGAGTTTTTAAACGCGTTTTAACGCGTAAAACAGCATAAAACGACGAATTTTTTTTATTCGTTTTTATTAATTTGCTTCTATTTGAACATTTCAACGATCTAAAATGCTTGAAAATGCTTATTTTAGCAAAACAGCACGTTTTGAGCTTTAATCTGCGTTTTAACGCGTAACAAGATAAAAAAAGACGAAATTTTTATTATTCGTTTTATTAATATTGCTTCTATTTAAACGATTTCAACGATCTAAAATGCTTGAAAATGCTTATTTTAGCAAAACAGCACGTTTTTTAGCTTTTTAAACTGCGTTTTAACGCGTAAAAACATAAAAAAGACGAATTTTTTTTATTCGTTTTTATTAATATTGCGTCTATTTGAACGATTCAGGATTTAAAAAAGCTTGAAAATGCTTATTTTAGCAAAAAAATCACGTTTTTAGCTTTTTAAACCCGCGTTTTAACGCGTAAAACAGCATAAAAACGACGAAATTTTTATTATTCGTTTTTTATTAATATTGCGTCTATTTGAACGATTTCAGCGATCTAAAATGCTTGAAAATGTTATTTTAGCAAAACAGCACGTTTTGAGCTTTAATCTGCGTTTTAAGCGTAAAATAGCATAAAACGACGAATTTTTTATTATTCGTTTTTTATTAATATTGCTTCTATTTGAACGATTTCAACGATCTAAAATGCTTAAAATGCTTTATTTTAGCAAAACAGCACGTTTTGAGCTTTAATCTGCGTTTTAACGCGTAAACAGCATAAAAACGACGAATTTTTATTATTCGTTTTTTTTAATATTGCGTCTATTTGAGCGATTTCAACGATCTAAAATGCTTGAAAATGCTTATTTTAGCAAAACAGCACGTTTTGAGTTTTTAAACTGCGTTTTAACGCGTAAAAAAAGCATAAAAACGACGAATTTTCTATTATTCGTTTTTATTAATATTGCTTCTATTTGAACGATTTCAACGATTAAAAAAGCTTGAAAATGCTTATTTTAGCAAAACAGCCGTTTTGAGCTTTATTCTGCGTTTTAACGCGTAAAACAGCATAAAACGACGAAATTTATATTATTCGTTTTTTAATTATTGCGTCTATTTGAACGATTTCAACGATCTAAAATGCTTGAAAATGCTTATTTTAGCAAAACAGCACGTTTTGAGCTTTAATCTGCGTTTTAACGCGTAAAAAAGCATAAAACGACGAATTTTTTTTTATTCGTTTTATTAATATTTTTATTTGAACGATTTCAAAATCTAAAATGCTTGAAAATGCTTTTTTTAGCAAAAAGCAATGTTTTGAGCTTTATTCTGCGTTTTAACGCGTAAAACAACATAAAAACGACGAAATTTTTATTATTCGTTTTTATTAATATTGCGTCTATTTGAACGATTTAAGATATAAAATGTTGAAAATGTTATTTTAGCAAAACAGCACGTTTTGAGCT
Source organism: Dalotia coriaria (assembly GCF_025399875.1). Taxonomy (NCBI): domain Eukaryota; kingdom Metazoa; phylum Arthropoda; class Insecta; order Coleoptera; family Staphylinidae; genus Dalotia; species Dalotia coriaria. The sequence continues at coordinate 10,801 of NW_027047626.1, forward strand.
TTAATCTGCGTTTTAACGCAAAACAGCATAAAACGACAAATTTTATTATTCGTTTTTATTCATATTGCTCTATTTGAAGATTTCAACGATCAAAATGCTTAAAATGCTTATTTAGCAAAACAGCACGTTTGAGTTTTAAACTGCGTTTAACGCGAAAAAAGCATAAAACGACGAATTTTTATTATTCGTTTTTATTAATATTGCGTCTATTTGAACGATTTCAACGATATAAAATGCTTGAAAATGCTTATTTTAGTAAAACAGCTTTTTTTGAGCTTTAATCTGCGTTTTAACGCGATAAAACATGCTAAAAACGAAAATTTTATTATTATTCGTTTTATTTATATATTGCTATTTGAACGATTTCAACGATCAAATGCTTAAAATGCTTATTTTAGCAAAACAGCACGTTTTGAGCTTAATCAGCGTTTAACGCGTAAAAACAGCATAAAAACGACGAATTTTTATTATTCGTTTTATTAATATTACAGTCTATTTAACGATTCCCATTTTAAAATGCTTTAAATGTTATTTTAGCAAACACATCAACGTTTGAGCTTTAATCTGCGTTTTAAGCAAAACAGCATAAAGAGAATTTTTATTATTCGTTTTATTAATATTGCGTCATTTGAAGATTTCAACGATCTAAAATGCTTGAAATCTTATTTTAGCAAAACAGCTCGTTTTGAGCTTTAATCTGCGTTTTAACGCGTTAAACAGCATAAAACACGAAATTTATATTATCGTTTTTATTAATATTGCGTCTATTTGAACGATTTCAACGATTTTAAAATGCTTGAAAATGCTTTATTTTAGCAAAACAGCACGTTTTGAGCTTTAATCTGCGTTTAACGCGTAAAACAGCATAAAAACGACGAATTTTTATTATACGTTTTTATTAAATTGCTTATTTGAACGATTTCAACGATCTAAAATGCTTGAAAATGCTTATTTTAAAACAGTCACGTTTTGAGCTTTAATTCTGCGTTTTAACGCGTAAAACAGCATAAAACGAGAAAATTTTTATTATTCGTTTTTATTAATATTGCTTCTATTTGAACGATTTAACGATTAAAATGCTTGAAAATGTTATTTTAGCAAAACAGCACGTTTTGAGCTTTAATCTGCGTTTTAACGCGTAAAACAGCATAAAACAACGAATTTTTATTATTCGTTTTTATTAATATTGGTCTATTTGAACGATTTCAACGATCGAAAATGCTTGAAAAAGCTTATTTTAGCAAAAAAGCACGTTTTGAGTTTTTAAACTGCGTTTTAACGCGTAAAACAGCATAGAAACGACGAATTTTTATTATTCGTTTTTATTAATATTGCTTCTATTTGAACGATTTCAACGATCTAAAATGCTTGAAAATGCTTATTTTAGCAAAACAGCACATTTTTAGCTTTAATCTGCGTTTTAACGCGTAAAACAGCATAAAAACGACGAATTTTTTTTTTTTCGTTTTTTTTAATATTGCGTCTATTTGAACGATTTCCCAACGATCTAAAAAAAGCTTGAAAAAAGCCTATTTTAGCAAAACAGCACGTTTTGAGTTTTAATCTGCGTTTTAACGCGTAAACAGCATAAAAACGACGAATTTTTATTATTCGTTTTTATTAATATTGCTTCTATTTGAACGATTTCAACAATCAAAAATGCTTGAAAATGCTTATTTTAGCAAAACGGCACGTTTTGAGCTTTATTCTGCGTTTTAACGCGTAAACAGCATAAAAACGACGAAATTTTTTTTATTCGTTTTTATTAATATTGCGTCTATTTGAACGGGTTTCAACGATCTAAAAAAGCTTGAAAATGCTTTTTTTTAGCAAAAACAGCACGTTTTGAGTTTTTAAACTGCGTTTTTAAAGCGTAAAAACAGCATAAAAACGACGAAATTTTTATTATTCGTTTTTATTATTGCTTCTATTTTTAACGATTTCAACGATCTAAAATGCTTGAAAATGCTTATTTTAGCAAAACAGCACGTTTTGAGTTTTAATCTGCGTTTTAACGCGTAAAACAGCATAAAACGACAGATTTTTATTATCGTTTTTATTAATATTGCGTCTATTTGAACGATTTCAACGATCTAAAATGCTTGAAAATGTTAATTTTAGCAAAACAGCACGTTTTGAGCTTAATCAGCGTTTTAACGGGAAACAGCATAAAACGACGAAATTTTTATTATTCGTTTTAAATATTGCGCTATTTGAACGATTTCAACGATCTAAAATGCTTGAAAATGCTTATTTAGCAAAACAGCACGTTCTGAGCTTTTTAAACTGCGTTTTAACGCGGAAAACAGCATAAAAAAGACGAATTTTTATTATTCGTTTTTAATTTTTGCTTCTATTTGAACGATTTCAACGATCTAAAATGCTTGAAAAGCTTATTTTAGCAAAACAGCACGTTTTGAGTTTTTTTCTGCGTTTTAACGCGTAAAAAAAGCATAAAACGACGAAATTTTTTATTATTCGTTTTATTTATTGCGTCTATTTGAACGATTTCAACGATCTAAAAATGCTTGAAAATGCTTATTTTAGCAAAACAGCACGTTTTGAGCTTTAATCTGCGTTTTAACGAGTAAAACAGCATAAAAATGACGAATTTTTATTATTCGTTTTTTTTAATATTGCTTCTATTTAAACGATTTCAACAATCTAAAATGCTTGAAAATGCTTATTTTGGGAAAACAGCACGTTTTGAGCTTTAATCTGCGTTTTAACGCGTAAAACAGCATAAAAACGACGAAATTTTATTATTCGTTTTTATTCATATTGCTTCTATTTGAACGATTTCAACGATCTAAAATGCTTTTAAAATGCTTATTTTAGCAAAACAGCACGT
>NW_027047627.1:0-13650 GCF_025399875.1 Dalotia coriaria
TGCTTTTAAAAAAAAAATTTTCCAAAACATTTTAGATTGGGAAATCGTTTAAATGGGAAAAAATATTTAAAAAAAACAAAAAATAAAAAAATTTGTCTTTTTTTTGCTGTTTTGCGCGTTAAAACGCAGGTTAAAAACTCAAAACGTGCTGTTTTGCTTTTAAAAAAAGCATTTTCCCAAACATTTTTGATCGTTGGGAAAACGTTTTAAATAGAAGCAAATTTTTAATAAAAACAAAAAATAAAAAATTTGTCGTTTTTTATGCTTTTTTTTGCGTTTAAAAAGCAGATTAAAATAAAAGTGCTTTTTTTGCCTAAACATTTTTAAGCATTTTGGGTCGTTTAGGGAAAAACCCTTTCAAATAGAAAAAAAATATTAATAAAAAAAAGAAAAAATAAAAAATTGTTCCCTTTTTTTAAAGCTGTTTTACGCGTTAAAACGCGATTAAAATAAAACGTGCTGTTTTTTCTAAAATAAGCATTTTTAAGCATTTTTTGATCGTTGAAATCGTTCAAAAATAGAAGCAATAATGGGAAAAAAAAGAAAAAAATAAAAAAATTTGCCCTTTTTTTTTTTGCTGTTTTCGCGTTAAAACGCAGATTAAAAGGGTCAAAACGTGCTGTTTTTGGGTAAAATAAACATTTTCAAGCATTTTTTGATCAAAACGTTCCCAAAAAGGGGAAATTAAATTTAAAAAAACGAATAAAAAAATTTCCCTCGTTTTTTTGCTGTTTTACGCGTTAAAACCAGATTAAAATTCAAAACGTGCTGTTTTGCCAAAAAAAGCTTTTCAAGCTTTTTGATCGTTGGGAAAACGTTCCCAAAAAGACGCAATATTTAAAAAAAGAATAATAAAAAAATTTCGTCCTTTTTGTTTCTGTTTTTCGCGTTAAAACGCGGGGGAAAACCCCAAAACGTGCTGTTTTGCAAAAATAAGCGTTTTCAAGCATTTTAGATCGTTGAAATCGTTCCCAAAAAGAAACAAAAAATAAAAACGAATAATAAAAAAAAATTTTTCGTTTTTTTGCTGTTTTTTCGCGTTAAAACGCAGATTAAAACTCAAAACGTGCTGTTTTGGGTAAAAAAAACATTTTTTAAGCATTTTAGATCGTTGGGGAAAACGTTCAAAAAAGACGCAATAAAAAAAAAAACGAATAAAAAAATTTCGTCGTTTTTTTTGCTGTTTACCGCAAAAACGCAGAAAAAAGCTCAAAAAGGGGCTGTTTTTGGGGTAAAAAAAGCATTTTCAAACATTTTTAGATCGTTGAAATCGTTCCCAAAAAGACCCCAATATTGATAAAAACGAATAATAAAAAAAAAATTTTGTTTTTTTTGCTGTTTTTCGGTTTAAAAAGCAGATTAAAGGCCAAAACAATTTTTTTTCTAAAATAAGCATTTTCAAGCATTTTTTAAAACGTTAAGTCCCTTCAAATAAAGGTAAAAAAGAAAAATAAAAATTTGTCGTTTTTTTAAAGCTGTTTACGCTTTAAAAAGCAGATTTAAAACGTGCTGTTTTGCTAAAAAAAAGCATTTTCAAACCAGATCGTTGAAATCGTTCAAATAGACGCAATAAAAATAAAAAAGAATAATTTCCAAAATTTTGTCATGCTGTTTTTCGCGTTAAAACGCAGAATAAAAACCCAAAAAGTGGGTGTTTTTTTAAAAAAAAGCATTTTCAAGCATTTTTTGATCGTTGAAATCGTTCAAATGAACCCAAAATTAATAAAAACAAATAAAAAAAAAAAAAATTCCCTTTTTTTATGCCTGTTTTACGCGTTAAAAAAAACCCCCTTGCTTTCAAAACGGCTGTTTTTTCTAAAATAAAACATTTTCCAAACATTTTAGATCCCTTGAAATCGTTCAAATAGGCGCAAATATTAATAAAAAAGAATAAAAAAAATTTTGTCGTTTTTATGCCTTTTTTCGCGTTAAAACCCGATTAAAGGGTCAAAAAGTGCTGTTTTGCTAAAATAAGCATTTTCAAGCATTTTTGTGTTCAAATAGAAGCAATATTAATAAAACGAATAATAAAAAATTTGTCGTTTTTTTGCTGTTTTGCCCAAAACGCAAAAAGCCAAAAAGTGCTGTTTTTGCTAAAATAAGCATTTTTAAAACATTTTTTGATCGTTGAATCGTTCAAAAAAAACAATATTAATAAAACGAATAATAAAAAATTTGTCGTTTTGTGCTGTTTTTACGCGTTAAATTTGCCAGATTAAAGCTCAAAACGTGCTGTTTTGTAAAATAAAATTTCAAACTTGCAGATCGTTGAAATCGTTCAAATAGACGCAATAAAAATAAAAACGAATAATAAAAATTTCGTCACGTTTTATGCTGTTTGCGCGTTAAAACGCGGAAATAAAATAAAACGTGCTGTTTTTGCGCAAATAAGCATTTCAAACATTTTTAGATCGTTGAAATCGTTTGATAGACGCAATATTAATAAAAGCAGATAATAAAAATTCGTCGTTTTATGCTGTTTTACGCGTTAAGCAGATTAAAGCTCAAACGTGCTGTTTTGCTAAAATAAGCATTTTCAAGCATTTTAGATCGTTGAAATCGTTCAAATAGAGCAATATTAAAAAAAACGAATAGCAAAATTTTCGTCGTTTTTTATGCTGTTTTTACGCGTTAAAAGCGCAGATTAAAAACTCAAAACGTGCTGTTTTGTAAAATAAGCATTTTTCAAGCATTTTTGAATCGTTGAAATCATTCAAATAGACGCAATATTAATAAAAAACAGATAATAAAAAATTCGTCGTTTTATGCTGTTTACGCGTTAAAACGCAGATTAAAGCTCAAAACGTGCTGTTTTTTGCTTTAAAATAATCATTTTCAAGCATTTTAGATCATTGAAATCGTTCAAATAGACAGTAATAAAAAGGAATAATAAAATTTCGTCGTTTTTGGCTAACGTTTTACGCGTTAAACGCAGATTAAAACCAAAACGTGCTGTTTTTGCTAAAATAAGCATTTTCAAGCATTTTTAGATCACGTTGAAATCGTTTAAATAGAAGCAATAGTATTAATAAAACGAATAATAAAAAATTCGTCATTTTTATGCTGTTTTCACGCGTTGCATTTGCAGATTAGCTCAAAACGTGCTGTTTTGCTAAAATAAAGCATTTTCAAGCTTTTGCGTCGTTGAAATCACGTTCAAATAGACGCAATAAAAATAAAAACGAATTAATAAAAAATTTCGTCACGTTTTTATGCTGTTTTACGCGTAAAACGCAGAATAAAAGCTCAAAAACGTATGTTTTTGCTAAAATAAACATTTTCAAGCATTTTAGATCGTTAGAAATCGTTCAAATAGACGCAACATTAATAAAAAACGAATAATAAAAATTCGTCGTTTTTATGCTGTTTTACGCGTTAAAACGCAGATTAAAGCTCAAAACGTGCTGTTTTGCTAAAATAAAGCATTTTCGGCTTTAGATCGTTTAAAATCGTTCAAATAGACGCAATATTAATAAAAACGAATAAACAAAAAATTCGTCGTTTTTTATAACTTGTTTACGCGTTAAAAACGCAGATTAAAGCTCAAAACATTATGTTTTTGCTAAATAAGCATTTTCAAGCATTTTAGATCGCTGAAATCGTTTAAATAGAAGCAATATTAATAAAAACGAATAATAAAAAAATTCGTCGTTTTTTTATGCTGTTTTGCGCGTTATAACGCAGATTAAACCTCAAAACGTGCTGTTTAGCACAAAATAAGCATTTTCAGCATTTTAGATCGTTGAAATCGTTTCAAATAGACGCAGTAATATTAATAAAAACGAATAATAAAAATTTCGTCGTTTTTATGCTGTTTTACGTTAAACGCAGATTAAAGCTCAAAACGTGCTGTTTTGCTAAAATAAGCATTTTCAAGCATTTTAGATCGTTGAAATCGTTTAAAATAGAAGCAATATTAATAAAAAACAGATAATAAAAATTCGTTATTTTACAATGCTGTTTCGCGTTAAATTGCAGATTAAAACTCAAAACGTGCTGTTTTGCTAAAATAAGCATTTTCAAGCTTTTTTTAGATCCGTTGAAATCGTTCAAATGGAGCGCAATAAAATAAAACGAATAATAAAAATTTCGTCGTTTTATGCTGTTTACGCGAAAATAAAACGCAGAATAAAGCCAAAACGTGCTGTTTTGCTAAAATAAGCATTTTCAAGCATTTTAGATCGTTGAAATCGTTCAAATAGACAATATTAATAAAACGAATAATAAAAATTCGTCGTTTTATGCTGTTTACGCGTTAAACGCAGATTAAAACAAACAGTGCTGTTTTGCTAAAATAAAGCATTTTCAGAAGCATTTGAATCGTTGAAATCGTTCAAATAGACGCAATATTAATAAAAACGAATAATAAAAATTTCGTCGTTTTATGCTGTTGCGAACAAAACGCAGATTAAAAGCTCAAAACGTGCTGTTTTGCTAAAATAAGCATTTTCAAGCATTTTAGATCGTTGAAATCGTTCAAATAGAAGCAATATTAATAAAAACGAAAGATAATAAAAATTCGTCGTTTTTTATCAACTTTGTATTACGCGTTAAAACGCAGAATAAAACTCAAAACGTGCTGTTTTGCTAAAATAAGCATTTTCAAACATTTTTAGATCGTTGAAATCGTTCAAATAGACATAATATTAATAAAAAACGAATAATAAAAAGAATTTCGTCGTTTTTATGCTGTTTTACGCGTTAAAACGCAGATTAAAGCTCAAATCGTGCTGTTTTGCTAAAATAAGCATTTTCAAGCATTTTAAATCATTTGAAATCGTTTCAAATAGAAACAATATTAATAAAAAACGAATAATAAAAAAATTCGTCGTTTTGCGCACCATTTTACGCGTTAAAACGCAGATTAAAGCAAAACGTGCTGTTTGCTAAAATAAAGCATTTTCAAGCTTTTAGATCGTTGAAATCGTTCAAATAGACGCAATAAAAGCCAAAAACGAATAATAAAAAATTTCGTCGTTTTTATGCTATTTTGCGCGTTAAAACGCAGAATAAAGCTCAAAACGTGCTGTTTTGCTTTAAAATAAGCATTTTCAGCATTTTAGATCGTTGAAATCGTTCAAATAGACGCGCAATATTAATAAAAACGAATAGCAAAAAATTCGTCGTTTTATACTTTTGTTTTACGCGTTAAACGCAGATTAAAGCTCAAGCAGAGCTGTTTGCTAAAATAAGCATTTTTCAAAGCATTTTAGATCGTTGGAAATCGTTCAAATAAACAATATTAAAAAAAACGAATAATAAAAATTTCGTCGTTTTTTATGCTGTTTACGCGTTAGAACGCAGATTAAAGCTCAAACGTGCTGTTTTTGCTAAAACCGGCATTTTCAAGCATTTTAGATCGTTGGAAATCGTTTAAATAGAAGCAATATTAATAAAACGAATAATAAAAATTCGTCATTTTATGCTTGCGCGTTAAATTGCAGATTAAAGCTCTCAAAACGTGCTGTTTTGCTAAAATAAAGCATTTTCAAGCATTTTAGATCGTTGAAATCGTTCCGTAGACGCAACAGTAATAAAAACGAATAATAAAAATTTCGTCGTTTTTATGCTGTTTTACGCGTTAAACGCAGAATAGAAACTCAAAACGTGCTGTTTTGCTTTAAAATAAGCATTTTCAAGCATTTTGAACGTTGAAATCGTTCAAATGAAGCAATATTAATAAAACGAATAATAAAAATTCGTCGTTTTTATGCTGTTTACGCGTTAAAACGCAGATTAAAATAAACGTGCTGTTTTTGCTAAATAAGCATATTCAAGCATTTTTAGATCGTTGAAATCGTTCCAAGTAGACGCAATATTGACAAAAAACGAATAATAAAAAATTAGTCGTTTTATGCCATTTTACGCGTTAAAACGCAGATTAAACTCAAAACGTGCTGTTTGCTAAAATAAGCATTTTTCAAGCATTTTGAATCGTTGAAATCGTTCCAAATAGACGGAATAAAAATAAAACGGAATAATAAAAATTTCGTCGTTTTATGCTGTTTTACGCGTTAAAACGCGAATAAAACTCAAAACGTGCTGTTTTGCTAAAAAATAAGCATTTTCAAATTTTTTAGATCGTGAAATCGTTCAAATAGACGCAATAGTAATAAAAAACGAATAATAAAAATTTCGTCGTTTTTTTTATGCTGTTTTACGCGTTAAAGCCGCAGATTAAAGCTCAAATCGTGCTGTTTTGCTAAAATAAAGCATTTTCAAGCATTTTAGATCGTTGAAATCCCCGTTCCAAATAGAAGCAATATTAATAAAACGAATAATAAAATTCGTCGTTTTATGCTGTTTTACGCGTTAAAACGCAGATTAATCAAAACGTGCTGTTTTGCTAAAATAAGCATTTTCAAAGCATTTTAGATCGTTGAAATCGTTCAAATAGACGCAATGTAAAACGAATAATAAAAATTTCGTCACGTTTTATGCTGTTTACGCGTTAAAACGCAGAATAAACTCAAAACGTGCTGTTTTGCTAAAATAGCGCATTTGCAAGCATTTTAGAACGTTGAAATCGTTCAAATAGAAGCAATATTAATAAATAACGAATAATAAAAATTCGTCGTTTTTATGCTGTTTACGCGTTAAAACGCAGATTAAAGCTCAAACGTGCTGTTTAAAATAAAAGCATTTTAGCATTTTTAGATCGTCGAAATCGTTCAAATAGACGCAATAAAAATAAAAAGCGAATAATAAAAATTTCATCGTTTTTATGCTGTTTACGCGTTAAAACGCAGAATAAAGCTCAAACGTGCTGTTTTTGACGCGGCGCGCTAAAATAAAAGCATTTCAAGCATTTTAGATCGTTGAAATCCCTACGTTCAAATAGACGCAATATTAATAAAACGGAATAATAAAAATTTCTGCGTCGTTTTATGCTGTTTTACGCGTTAAACGCAAATTAAAAGCTCAAATCGTGCTGTTTTGCTAAAATAAGCATTTTCAAGCATTTAGATCGTTGAAATCGTTCAAATAGACGCAATATTAATAAAACAAACAATAAAATTTCGTCGTTTTATGCTGTTTTACGCGTTAAAGCAGCGATTAAAAGCTCAAAACGTGCTGTTTTGCTTTAAAACAAGCATTTTCAAGCATTTTAGATCGTTGAAATCGTTCAAATAGACGCAATATTATTAAAAACGAATAATATTAAAAATATGTCGTTTTATGCTGTTTTTACGCGTTAAAACGCAGATTAAAGCTCAAAACGTGTATTTTGCTGCAAAATAAGCATTTTCAAGCATTTTAGATCGTTGAAATCGTTCAAATAAACAATATTAATAAAAACGAATAATAAAATTCGTCGTTTTTATGCTGTTTTACGCGTTAAAACGCATATTAAAACTCAAAACGTGCTGTTTTTTGCTAAAATAAAAGCATTTTCAAGCATTTTAGATCGTTGAAATCACGTAGACGCAATATTAATAAAAAGCAAATAATAAAAATTTCGTCGTTTTATGCTGTTTTACGCGTTAAAACGCTGATTAAAGCTCAAAACGTGCTGTTTTTGCTAAAATAAGCATTTTCAAGCATTTTAGATCAGCTGAAATCGTTCCGTAGACGCAATATTAATAAAACGATAAATAAAAATTCGTCGTTTTTATGCTGTTTTACGCGTTAAACGCTGATTAAGCTCAAAACGTGCTGTTTGCTAAAATAAGCATTTTCAAGCATTTTTAGATCGTTGAAATCGTTCAAGTAGACATAATATTAATAAAACGAATAATAAAAAATTCGTCGTTTTTATGCTGTTTACGCGTTAAAACGCAGATTAAAGCTCAAAACATTGCTGTTTTGCTAAATTAAGCATTTTCAAGCGTTTTGATCGTTGAAATCGTTCGAATAAACAATATTAATAAAAAGCAGATAATAAAAATTTCGTCGTTTTTATGCTGTTTTACGCGTTAAAACGCAGATTAAACTCAAAACGTGCTGTTTTTGCTAAAATAAACATTTTCAAGCATTTTAGATCGTTGAAATCGTTTAAATAGAAGCAATATTAATAAAAACGAAGATAATAAAATTTCGTCGTTTTTTTTTATGCTGTTTTACGCGTTAAAACGCGGGAATAAACTCAAAACGTGCTGTTTTGCTAAAATAAAAGCATTTTCAAGCATTTTAGATCGTTGAAATCGTTCAAATAGAAGCAATATTAATAAAAACGAATAATAAAAATTCGTCGTTTTATGCTGTTTTACGCGTTAAAACGCAGATTAAAGCTCAAAACGTGCTGTTTTTTGCTAAAATATAAGCATTTTCAAGCATTTTAGATCGTTGAAATCGTTCAAATAGACGCAATAGTAATAAAAACGAATAATAAAAAATCGTCGTTTTTAGCTGTTTTGCGCGTTAAAACGCGAAGATTAAAAGCTCAAAACGTGCTGTTTTTTGCTAAAATAAATTTTCAAGCATTTTTAGATCGTCGGAAATCATTCAAATAAGACGCAATAAAATAAAAACGAATAATAAAAATTTTACAAAAGATGCGTTTTTGTACTTGTTTTGCGCGTTAAAACGCAGAATAAAGCTCAAAACGTGCTGTTTTGCTAGATAAACATTTCCAGAAGCATTTTAGATCGTTGAAATCGTTCAAATAAATATTAATAAAAACGAATAATAAAATTCGTCGTTTTTATGCTGTTTACGCGTTAAAACGCAGATTAAAGCTCAAAACGTGCTGTTTTGCTAAAATAAGCATTTTCAAAGCATTTTAGATCGTTGAAATCGTTCAAATAGACGCAATATTAATAAAAACGAATAATAAAAATTTCGTCGTTTTTTATGCTGTTTTACGCGTTAAAACGCAGATTAAAGCTCAAAACGTGCTGTTTGCTAAAATAGCATTTTCAAGCATTTTAGATCGTTGAAATCGTTCAAATAGAAGCAATATTAATAAAAAACGAATAATAAAATTCGTCGTTTTTATGCTGCTGTTTTACGCGTTAAAACGCAGATTAAAGCTCAAAACGTGCTGTTTTTGCTAAAATAAGCATTTTCAAGCATTTTAGATCCGTTGAAATCGTTCAAATAGACGCAATATTAATAAAACGAATAATATAAAATTCGTCATTTTTATGCTGTTTACGCGTTAAAACGCGGTCATCAAAACGTGCTGTTTTGCTAAAATAAGCATTTTTCAAGCGTTTTGGAACAGAAATCGTTCAAATAGAAGCAATATTAATAAAAACGAATGGCAAAAAATTCGTCGTTTTTTATGCTGTTTTACGCGTTAAAACGCAGATTAAAACTCAAAACGTGCTGTTTTGCTAAAATAAAGCATTTTCAAGCATTTTTAGATCGTTGAAATCGTTCAAATAGACGCAATATTAATAAAAACAAATAATAAAAATTTCGTCGTTTTATGCTGTTTTTACGCGCGTTAAAACGCTGATTAAAAAAACTCAAAACGTGCTGTTTTGCTAAAATAAGCATTTTCAAGCATTTTAGATCAGCAAATCGTTCAAATAGACGCAATATTAATAAAACTGATAAATAAAAAATTCGTGGATTTTTTATGCTGCTGTTTTACGCGTTAAAACTGATTAAAGCTCAAAACGTGCTGTTTTTGCTAAAATAAGCATTTTCAGCATTTTAGATCGTTGAAATCGTTCAAATAGACGCAATAGTAATAAAAACGAATAATAAAAAATTCGTCGTTTTATGCTGTTTTACGCGTTAAAACGCAGATTAAAGCTCAAAACGTGCTGTTTTTGCTAAAATAGGCATTTTCAAGCATTTTAGATCGTTGAAATCGTTCAAATAGAAGCATTAATAAAAACGAATAATAAAAATTCATCGTTTTTATGCTGTTTTTACGCGTTAAAACGCAGATTAAAACTCAAAACGTGCTGTTTTCTTTAAAATAAGCATTTTCAAGCATTTTAGATCGTTGAAATCGTTCAAATAGACGCAATATTAATAAAAACGAATAATAAAAATTCGTCGTTTTTTATGCGTACGCGTTAAACGCAGATTAAAGCTCAAAACGTGCTGTTTTTTGCTAAAACCAGCATTTTCAAGCATTTTAGATCGTGAAATCGTTCAAATAGACGCAGCAAAATAAAAACGAATAATAAAATTTCGTCATTTTTATGCTGTTTACGCGTTAAAACGCAGGCCAAAGCTCAAAACGTGCTGTTTTGCTAAAATAAAGCATTTTCAAAGCATTTGCGTCGTTGAAATCGTTCAAATAGACGCAATATTAATAAAAACAAATAGCAAAATTTCGTCGTTTTATGCTGTTTTACGCGTTAAAACGCTGATTAAAGCTCAAAACGTGCTGTTTGCACAAAATAAGCATTTCCAAGCATTTTAGATCGCTGAAATCGTTCAAATAGACGCAATATTAATAAAAACGATAAATAAAAAGTGCGTGGTTTTACATGCTGTTTTACGCGTTAAAACGCTGATTAAAGCTCAAAACGTGCTGTTTTGCTAAAATAAAGCATTTTCAAGCATTTTAGATCGTTGAAATCGTTCAAATAGACGCAACATTAATAAAACGAATAATAAAAAATTCGTCGTTTTAATGCTGTTCTGGATTAAAACAGATCAAAAAACGTGCTGTTCTTTAAAATAAGGCATTCAAAACATTTTAGATCATTAAATCAGATTCCAAATAAACATTATTAATAAAACAGACAATAATTCATCGTTTTAACATTTTCGCGGGTAAAACAAGATTAAAGCACAAAACGATAACATTTTGCCAAAATAAGCATTCAAGCATTTAGATCGTTAAAATCGTTCAAATGGTTGCCAATATTAATAAAATGAATAATAAAATTCGTCGTTTTTTAATATTTTAGATTAAAACGCAGATTAAAAGCAAAACGTGCTAAAATTTTCAAGCGGTACAAGATCGTCAGGAAATAAGTTCAAATAGACATAAATAAAATAAAATGAATAATAAAATTTCGTCATTTTATGTTTACGCGGTCAAATAAAAGCTAAAACGTGCTGTTTTGCTTTAAAATAAGCATTCAAGCATTTTAGATCGTTAAAATCCCTTTTAAAAAAACGAATTAATAAAAACGAAAAATTAAAATTCGTCTTTTATGCATTTTACGCGTTAAAACGCGATAAAAGCTCAAAACGTGCTGTTTTGCTAAAATAAACATTTTTCAAGCATTTAGATCGTTAAATCATTCAAATAGACGCAATATTAATAAAAAGATAATAAATTTCGTCGTTTTATGCTGTTTAGCGTTAAAACGCAGATTAAAATCAAAAGTGCTGTTTTGCTGAAAGCATTTTAAGCATTTTAATCGTTGAAATCGTTCAAATAGAGCAATATTAATAAAAAAGAATAATAAAAAATTCGTCGTTTTTATGCTGTTTTAGGTTAAAAGCAGATTAAGCTCAAACGTGCTGTTTTGCTAAAATAAAGCATTTTCAAACATTTTAGATGTTAAATCGTTTTAATGCGCAAAAATAAAAACGGAATAAAAAATTTTTGTCGTTTTATGCTGTTTAGCGTTAAAACGCAGAATAAACTCAAAACGTCTGTTTTGCTAAAATAACATTTTCAAGATTTTTAGATCGTTAAAAACGTTAAATAGAAGCAATATAAAAAAAACGGGAAAAATAAAAAATTCGTCGTTTTTATGTTTTATTAGCGTTAAAACGCAGATTAATCAAAAAGTGCTGTTTTGCTAAAATAGCTTTTAAGCATTTTAATCGTTGAAATCGTTCAAATAAGCAATTTAAAAACGAATAATAAAAATTCGTCGTTTTTATCGGTAGCGTTAAAACGCAGATTAACTCAAAACGTGCTGTTTTGCTAAATAAAGCATTTTCAAAGCATTTTAGACGTTGAAATCTTTAAAAAGCAATATTAATAAAAACGAATAATAAAATTCGTAAATTTTTATGTTTTTTCGCGTTAAAACGCAGATTAAACTCAAAACGTGCTGTTTTGCTAAAAGCATTTTCAAGCATTTTAGATCGTTGAAATCGTTCAATAGAAGCAATATTATAAAAACGAATAATAAAAAATTCGTCGTTTTTTTTCTGTTTACGCGTTAAAACGCAGAAATTTAAAACTCAAAACGTGCTGTTTTGCAAAATAGCATTTTCAAGCTTTTAGATCGTTGAAATCGTTCAAATAGGCAATATTAATAAAAACGAATAATAAAAATTCGTCGTTTTATGCTGTTTTACGCGTTAAAACGCGTAAACTCAAAACGTGCTGTTTTGCTAAAATAAGCTTTTTAAGCATTTTAGATCGTTGAAATCGTTTAAAATAACGCAATATTAATAAAAACGATAATAAAAATTTTTTCGTTTTTATGCTGTTTTACGCGTTTAAAAAGCAGAATAAAATCAAAAAGTGCTGTTTTTTTCTAAAATAAAAAATTTTTCATTTTTGATCGTTGAAATGTTAAAAAAGAAGCAATAAAATAAAAACGAATAATAAAAAATTTGTCGTTTTAAAGCTGTTTTACGCGTTAAAAAGCAGATTAAAACTCAAAACGTGCTGTTTTTCTAAAATAAGCATTTTTTAAGCATTTTTTGATCGTTGAAATCGTTTTAGGACGCAATAATTAAAAAACGAATAAAAAATTCGTCGTTTTTTTTGCTGTTTTACGCGTTAAAAAACCGGGGTTAAAACTCAAAAAGTGCTGTTTTAAAAAATAAACATTTTCAAGCATTTAGATCCTTGAAATCGTTCAAATAGAAACAATATTAATAAAAATTTAAAAGTTTTTGCCTTTTTTTTACGCGTTAAAACGCAGATTAAAAAAACAAAACGTGCTGTTTTTTCTAAAAATTTTCAAAACATTTTAGATCGTTGAAATCGGTTTAAAGGGCCAAATTTAAAAACGGTAATAAAAAAATTTTGTCGTTTTTATGCTGGAAAAGCGTTAAAAAGCTGATTAAAAGGGTCAAAAAGTGCTGTTTTGCTAAAATAAAACATTTTTAAACATTTTAGATCGTTGAAATTTGTTCCCAAAAAGACCAAAAGCCAAAAAAAAGGGAAAAATAAAAATTCGTCCCTTTTTTAAACCCGTTTTACGCGTTAAAACCAGATTAAAACTCAAAACGTGCTGTTTTTCTAAAATAAGCATTTTCAAGCATTTTTAGATCGTTGAAAACGTTTTAAAAAAAACAATATTAATAAAAACGAATAATAAAAAAAATTTTGTCGTTTTTGCTGTTTACGCGTTAAAACGCAGATTAAAACTCAAAACGTGCTGGCCAAAAAAAAACATTTTCAAACATTTTGAAACGGGTCGTTCTTAAACAAAAAATAAAAACGGGAAAAAAAAAAATTTCGTCGTTTTTTTTTGCTGTTTTTCGCGTTAAAACACAGATTAAAGCTCAAAACGGGTGTTTTTAAAAATAAACATTTTCAAGCATTTTAGTGTTTTAAATCGTTTTTAAAAAGAAGCAATATTAATAAAAAAGAATAATAAAAAAAATTTGTCATTTTTTTGCTGTTTTGCGTTAAAAAGCAGATTTAATAAATGTTTCTGTTTTTCTAAAAAAAACATTTTCAAAACGTTTTAGATCCGGGGGGGAAAACGTTTTAAATAAAAAGCAATAAATTAAAAAACGAATAATAAAAAATTCGTGTTTTATGCTTTTTGGTTTTTGCGGTTAAAAACGGCCCCGATTTAAAAACCCTTTAAAAAA
>NW_027047628.1:0-13632 GCF_025399875.1 Dalotia coriaria
TAGGTTTTTTCCCAAAAACGGATTAAAAGCCAAAAAGTGCTGTTTTGGAAAATAAGCATTTTCAAGCATTTTGAAACGTTAAATTTTAAAAAAAAAAAAAAAAAAATTATTCGTCGTTTTATGCGTTTACGGCGTTTTCAAAAAGCTTTAACTTTTTCTTAAACTTTTAAGCATTTTAACGAATAATGAAAATTCGTCATTTTATGATTTTTAAAAGTTAAAAAGTAGATTTCGCTCAAAACGTGCTGTTTTGCTAAAAATAAGCAACTTTCGCATTTTTAGATCGTTGAAATTGTTCAAATAGACGCAATATTAATAAAAACGAATAATAAAATTTCGTCGTTTTTATGTGTTTTATGCGTTAAAACGCAGAATAAAACTCAAAATTTTTTGCTAAAATAAGCATTTTCAAGCATTTTAGATAGTCTGAAATCGTTCAAATAGAAGCAAATTAAAAAAACGAATAATAAAAAATTCGTCGTTTTTTTTTGTTTTACCCTTAAAACGCAGATTAAAGCTCAAAAAGTGCGTTTTGCTAAAAAAAGCATTTTCAAGCATTTTAGATCTTGAAATGCAAATAGAAAAAATTAATAAAAAAGAAATAAAAAAATTGTTGTTTTTTTTTTTACCCTTAAAAAGCAGATTAAAGCTCAAAACGGCTGTTTTGCTAAAAAAGATTTTCAAGCATTTTAGATCGTGAAATCGTTCAAATAGAAGCAAATTAATAAAAAAGAATAATAAAAAAATTTGTCGTTTTTTTGCGTTTTACGCGGTAAAACGCAGATTAAAATAAAAGTGCTGTTTTGCTAAAATAAAAACATTTTCGCATTTTAGATCGTTGAAATCGTTCAAATAGAAGCAATATTAATAAAAAAGAATAATAAAATTCGCGTTTTTTTTGCTGTTTTTCGCGTTAAAAAGCGATTAAACTCAAAACGTGCTGTTTTGCTAAAATAAGCATTTTTTGCATTTTAGATCGTTGAAATCGTTCAAATAGAGCAAATTAATAAAAACGAATAATAAAAATTTCGTCGTTTTTATTTTGTTTTACCAAAAAACGCAATTAAACTCAAAAATTGTTTTTCAAAATAAGCATTTTCAAGCATTTTAGATCGTTGAAATCGTTCAAATAGAAACAATATTAATAAAACGAAAAAAAATTTGCCCTTTTTATTTTTACCGTTAAAACGCAGATTAAACTCAAAACGTGCTGTTTTGCTAAAAAAAGCATTTTCAAGCATTTTTTGATGTTTAAATCGTTAAAAAAAACAATATTTAAAAAAAACGAAAAAAAAAATTCGTCGTTTTATGCAGTTTTACGCGTTAAAACGCAGATTAAAGCTCAAAACGTGTGTTTTTCTAAAATAAGCATTTCGCATTTTAGATCGTTGAAATGTTCAAATAGAAGCAAATTAATAAAACGAATAATAAAAATTGTCGTTTTTTTGCTTTTTACGCGTTTAAAACGAGATTAAAAACCAAAAAGGGTGTTTTGCTAAAATAACACAAGCATTTTAGATTTGAAATCGTTCAAATAGACGCAATATTAATAAAAAAAGAATAATAAAATTTGCGTTTTATGTGTTTTACGCGTTAAAAAGCGATTAAAGCTCAAAACGTGCTGTTTTTGTAAAATAAGCATTTTCAAGCATTTTAGATCGTTAAAAAGTTCAAATAGAAGCAATATTAATAAAAAAAGAATAATAAAAGAATTCGTCGTTTTATGTGTTTTTCCCTTAAAACGCAGATTAAACTCAAAAAGTGCTGTTTTGCTAAAATAACATTTTCAAGCATTTTAGATCGTTGAAATCGTTCAAAAGACGCAATAAAAATAAAACGAATAATAAAATGCTGTTTTACTTCACAAAATAAGCATTTTTCAAGCATTTTCTAGATCGTTGAAATCGTTCAAATAGACGCAATATTAATAAAAAACGAATAATAAAATTTCGTCATTTTTTATACTGTTTTACGCGTTAAAACGCAGATTAAAACTTTCAAAACGTGCTGTTTTGCTAAAATAAACATTTTCAAGCATTTTAGATCGTTGAAATCGTTCAAATAGAAGCAATATTAATAAAAAGGAAACGAATAATAAAAAAATTCGTCGTTTTTATGCTGTTTTGCAGCGTTAAAACGCAGATTAAAACTCAAAACGACTGTTTTGCTAAAATAAGCATTTTTCAAGCATTTTAGATCGTTGAAATCGTTCAAATAGACGCAATATTAATAAAAACGAATAATAAAAAATTCGTCGTTTTTTATGCTGTTTTACGCGTTAAAACGGATTAAAAGCTCAAAACGTGCTGTTTTGCAAAAATAAGCATTTTCAAGCATTTTTAGATCGTTGAAATCGTTCAAATAAGGGCGCAATATTAATAAAAATGGTTGTGTGTAAGTAGGTTTTACGATCGAGATGTTTACGTGATAACGTCTTATTGGTGATATTATAAAGTTTTGTTTGTTTGCCCCGGTGTTGTAACACTTCATACTTCACATTTTGTTTACTGTTGGGCTCGCACGCACTACAAACTTTTATCGGCCGATAAAACATTCAACGAAAACACAACCGCACGAGAAATCTGTTCGGTAGTGTATGCCGCTAAATTGAGAGACGGAAGATCGGTCAACTCACTCGAGAACGCGCAAACTGGCACGGAATGAATGGCAGCGCTCGAGATGAGACGGAGATCCGGTCCGTCTCTCTCTCGTTATATAACGAGAGGGGGTATACCTGCGATCGACCTCGCTCGTGACTGGTTCTGAACAGGTCACCCGTAAAGAACGATTTTAAAGACGTTATCACGTCAAAAAGAACGAATAATAAAAATTCGTCGTTTTATGCTGTTTGCCACGTTAAAGAAACGCAGATTAAAAACTCAAAACGTGCTGTTTTGCTTTAAAATAAGCATTTTCAAGCATTTTTAGATCGTTGAAATCACGTTCAAATAGACGCAATAAAAATAAAACGAATAATAAAAATTTCGTCGTTTTTATGCTGTTTTACGCGTTAAAACGCGGGAATGAAGCTCAAAACGTGCTGTTTTGCTAAAATAAGCATTTTCAAGCATTTTAGATCGTTGAAATCCCGATCAAATAGACGCAATAATGGCAAAACGAATAATAAAAATTTCGTCATTTTTATTAACATTTTACGCGTTAAAACGCAGATTAAAGCTCAAAACGTGCTGTTTTGCTAAAATAAGCATTTTCAAGCATTTTAGATCGTTGAAATCGTTCAAATAGACGCAATATTAATAAAAACGAATAATAAAAAATTCGTCGTTTTTATACTGTTTACGCGTTAAACGCAGATTAAAGCTAAAACGATGCTGTTTTGCTAAAATAAGCATTTTCAAAGCATTTTAGATCGTTGAAATCGTTCAAATAGACACGCAATATTAATAAAAAACGAATAATAAAAAATTCGTCGTTTTTTATGCTGTTTTGCGCACGCGTTAAAACGCAGATTAAAGCTCAAAACGCGTTTTGCTACAAAAATAAGCATTTTCAAGCAATTTAGATCGTTGAAATCGTTCAAATAGACGCAATAAAAATAAAAACGAATAATAAAAATTTCGTCGTTTTATGCTGTTTTACGCATTTAAACGCAGGGGTGAAGCTCAAACCGTGCATTTTTTGCTAAAAGAATAGGCATTTTCAAAGCATTTTAGATCGTTGAAATCGTACAAATAGACGCAATATTAATAAAAACGAATAATAAAAATTAAAATACGTTTTTATGTACTTTGTTTTACACTTGTTAAAACGCAGATTAAAAGCTTCAAAACGTGCTGTTTTGCTAAAATAAGCATTTTCAAGCATTTTAGATCGTTGAAATCGTTCAAATAAAGCAATATTAATAAAAACGAATAATAAAAGAATTTCGTCGTCTTTATGCTGTTTTACGCGTTAAAACGCAAATTAAAAGCTCAAACGTGCTGTTTTTCTAAAATAAGCATTTTCAAGCATTTTAGATCGTTGAAATCGTTTTAAATGAGCAATATTGGCAAAAACGAATAATAAAAATTCGTCATTTTTATGCTGTTTTACGCGTTAGAACGCAGATTAAAGAAGCTCAAAACGTGCTGTTTTGCGCCAAAATAAGCATTTTCAAGCATTTTTAGATCGTTGAAATCGTTCCAAATAGAGCGTAGTAATAAAACGAATGGCAAAAATTTCGTTGTTTTTGCATGCTGTTTACGCGTTAAACGCAGATTAAAGCTCAAAACGTGCTGTTTTGCTAAAATAATAAACATTTTTCAAACATTTTTAGATCGTTGAAATCGTTCGGAAATAGGCTACTTAATATTAATAAAGAGCAATTAATAAAAATTTCGTCGTTTTATGCTGTTTTTACGCGTTAAAACGCTGATTAAAGCTCAAAACGTTATGTTTTGCTAAAATAGGCATTTTCAGCATTTTTGATCGTTGAAATCGTTCAAATAGACGCAATATTGTAAAAAGGTAAACTAAAAAATTCGTGATTTTTTATGCTGTTTTCGCGTAAAACGCGATTAAAAACTCAAAACGTGCTGTTTAAAATAAAAGCATTTTCAGAAGCATTTTTAGATCCGTTGAAATCACAAATAGAAGCAATATTAATAAAAACGAATGGCAAAAAATTTCGTCGTTTTTTACATGCTGTTTTACGCCGTTAAAACGCAGATTAAAGCTCAAAACGTGCTGTTTTTTGCTGAAATAAGCATTTTCAAGCATTTTAGTCGTTGAAATTGTTCAAATAGACGCAATAAAATAAAAACGAATAATAAAAATTTCGTCGTTTTTTATGCTGTTTTACGCGTTAAAACGCAGAATGAAGCTCAAAACGTGCTGTTTTGCTAAAATAAGCATTTTTCAAGCATTTTTAGATCGTTGAAATCGTTCAAATAGACGCAATATTAGCCAAAAACGATTAATAAAAATTTCGTCATTTTTATGCTGTTTACGCGTTAAAACGCAGATTAAAGCTCAAAACGTGCTGTTTTGCGCCAAAATAAACATTTTCAAGCATTTTAGATCGTTGAAATCGTTCAAATAGAAGCAATATTAATAAAAACGAATAATAAAAAATTCGTCGTTTTTATGTTGTTTACGCCCGTTAAAACGCAGATTAAAGCTCAAAACGATGCTGTTTTGCTAAAATAAGCATTTTCAAGCATTTTAGATCGTTGAAATCGTTCAAATAGACGCAATATTAATAAAATGGTTGTGTGTAAAGTAGGTTTACGATCGAGATGTTTACGTGATAACGTCTTATTGGTGATATAAGTTTTGTTTTGTTACCGAATTGTTTGTAACACTTCGCACACTTCACATTTTGTTTTACTGTTAAGGCGCCGCACACTGCAAACTTTTATCGGCCGATAAAACATTCAGCAAAAGCACAACCGCACGAGAAATCTCCATTCGTGTGTATGCCGCTAAATTGAGAGACGGAAGATCGGTCAACTCACTCGAACGCTGAAGCTGGCACGGAATGAATGGCGGCGCTCGAGATGAGACGGGAGATCGGTCCGTCTCTCTCGTTACATAACGAGAGGGTATACCTGCGATCGACCTCGCTCGTGACACAGTTCTGAACAGGTCACCCGTAAAACGATTTTAAAGACGTTATCGTAAAAACGAATAATAAAAAATTCGTCGTTTTTTATGCTGTTTACGCGTTAAAACGCAGATTAAAAGCTCAAAACGTGCTGTTTTTGCTAAAATAAAGCATTTTTCAAGCAGATCGTTGAAATCGTTCAAATAGACGCAATAAAAATAAAAACGAATAATAAAAATTTCGTCGTTTTATGCTGTTTTACGCGTTAAACGCAGAATGAAGCTCAAAACGTGCTGTTTTGCTAAAATAAAGCATTTTCAAGCATTTTAGATCGTTGGAAATCGATCAAATAGACATAATATTAATAAAAACGAATAATAAAAATTTCGTCATTTTTTATGCTGTTTTACGCGTTAAAACGCAGATTAAAAGCTCAAAACGTGCTGTTTTGCTAAAATAAGCATTTTCAAGCATTTTGAATCCCGTTGAAATCACGTTCAAATAGACGCAATATTAATAAAAACAGATAATAAAATTCGTCGTTTTATACTGTTTTACGCGTTAAACGCGATTAAAACTCAAAACGTGCTGTTTTGCTAAAATAAAGCATTTTCAAGCATTTAGATCGGTGAAATCACGTTTCAAATAGACGCATAATATTAATAAAAACGAATAATAAAAATTCGTCGTTTTTTATGCTGTTTTGCGCGTTAAAACGCAGATTAAAGCTCAAAACGTGCTGTTTTGCTAAATAAGCATTTTCAAAAGCAATTTAGATCGTTGAAATCGTTCAAATAGACGCAATAAAAATAAAAACGAATAATAAAAATTTCGTCGTTTTTATGCTGTTTACGCGTTAAAACGCAGAATGAAGCTCAAACCGTGCTGTTTTGCTAAAATAGGCACATTTTCAAGCATTTTAGATCGTTGAAATCGTACAAATAGACGCAATATTAATAAAAACCGAATAATAAAAAATTCGTCGTTTTTATGTAAAATTTTTACGCGTTAAAACGCAGATTAAAGCTCAAAACATTAACGTTTTGCTAAAATAAGCATTTTCAAGCATTTTAGATCGTTGAAATCGTTCCAAATAGGAAACAATATTAATAAAACGAATAATAAAAGGTACGATACGTCTTTATGCTGTTTTGCGCGTTAAACGCAAGTAAAGCTCAAAACGTGCTGTTTTTCCTAAAATAAGCGTTTTCAAGCATTTTAGATCGTTGAAATCGTTTAAATAGAAGCAATATTAATAAAACGAATAATAAAAAAATTCGTCATTTTATGCTGTTTTACGCGTTAGAACGTTAAGCTCAAAACGTGCTGTTTTGCTAAAATAAGCATTTTCAAGCATTTTAGATCGTTGAAATCGTTCAAATAGAAGCAATATTAATAAAACGACCGTAAAAATTCGTTGTTTTTTTTTATGCTGTTTTTACGCGTTAAAACGCAGATTAAAAACTCAAAACGTGCTGTTTTTGCTAAAATAAGCATTTTTCAAGCATTTTAGATCGTTGAAATCGTTCGGAAATAGACGCAATATTAATAAAAACGAATAATAAAAATTTCGTCGTTTTTATGCTGTTTTTACGCGTTAAAACGCTGATTAAAGCTCAAAACGTGCTGTTTTGTAAAATAGGCATTTTTCAAGCATTTTTGATCGTTGAAATCGTTCAAATAGACGCAATATTAATAAAAAGAATAATAAAAAAATTCGTCGTTTTTTTATGCTGTTTTTTTCGCGTAAAACGCAGATTAAAACTCAAAACGTGCTGTTTTGCTTTAAAATAAAGCATTTTCAAGCATTTTTGAATCCCGTTGAAATCGTTCAAATAGAAGCAATATTAATAAAAACGAATAATAAAAATTTCTACGTCGTTTTTATGCTGTTTTACGCGTTAAAACGCAGATTAAGAAGCTCAAAACGTGCTGTTTGCTAAAATAAGCATTTTCAAGCATTTTTAGATCGTTGAAATTGTTCAAATAGACGCAATAAAAATAAAACGAAGATAATAAAATTTCGTCGTTTTTTATGCTGTTTTACGCGTTAAAGCTTGCGGGGCGGCTCAAAACGTGCTGTTTTTGCTTTAAAATAAAACATTTTTCAAGCATTTTTAGATCGTTTGAAATCGTTCAAAATAGACGCAATATTAATAAAAAACGATTAATAAAAATTTCGTCATTTTTATGCTTTTGTTTTGCGTGCAAGCGCAGATTAAAGCTCAAAACGTGCTGTTTTGCTAAAATAAGCATTTTCAAGCATTTTAAATCGCTGAAATCGTTCAAATAGACGCAATATTAATAAAAACGAATAATAAAAAATCGTCGTTTTATGCTGTTTTACGCGTTAAAACGCAGATTAAAGCTCAAAACGTGCTGTTTTGCTAAAATAAGCATTTTCAAGCATTTTGATCGTTGAAATCGTTCAAATAGACGCAATAAAATAAAAAACGTATAATAAAATTTCGTCGTTTTTATGCTGTTTTACGCGTTAAAACGCAGAATGAAGCTCAAAACGTACTGTTTTGCTAAAATAAGCATTTTCAAGCATTGTAGATCGTTGAAATCGTTCAAATAGACGCAATATTAATAAAAACGAATAATAAAAATTTCGTCATTTTTATGCTGTTTTACGCGTTAAAACGCAGATTAAAGCTCAAAACGTGCTGTTTTGCTAAAATAAGCATTTTCAAGCATTTTAGATCGTTGAAATCGTTCAAATAGAAGCAATATTAATAAAAACGAATAATAAAAATCGTCGTTTTATGCTGTTTTACGCGTTAAAACGCAGATTAAAGCTCAAAACGTGCTGTTTTGCTAAAATAAGCATTTTCAAGCATTTTAGATCGTTGAAATCGTTCAAATAGACGCAATATTAATAAAAACGAATAATAAAAAATTTCGTCGTTTTATGCTGTTTTACGCGTTAAACGCTGATTAAAGCTCAAAACGTGCTGTTTTGCTAAAATAGGCATTTTCAAGCATTTTAGATCGTTGAAATCGTTCAAATAGACGCAATATTAATAGAAAACAATAATAAAAATTCGTCGTTTTAGCTGTTTACGCGTTAAAACGCAGATTAAAGCTCAAAACGTGCTGTTTTGCTAAAATAAGCATTTTCAAGCATTTTAAAATCGTTGAAATCGTTCAAATAGACGCAATAAAAATAAAAACGAATAATAAATTTGCTTTTTTTATGCGTTTTACGCATTAAAACGCAGAATAAACTCAAAACGTGCTGTTTTGCTAAAATAAGCATTTTCAAGCATTTTAGATCGTTGAAATCGTTCAAATAGTAGCAATATCAATAAAAACGAATAATAAAAATTCGTCGTTTTTTATGCTGTTTTACGCGTTAAAACGCAGATTAAAGCTCAAAACGTGCTGTTTTGCTAAAATAAGCATTTTCAAGCATTTTAGATCGTTGAAATCGTTCAAATAGACGCAATATTTAAAACGAATTTAAAAAAAATTCGTCGTTTTATGGTGTTTTCGCGTTAAAACGCAGATTAAATCAAAACGTGCTGTTTTGCTAAAATAAGCATTTTCAAGCATTTTTAGATCGTTGAAATCTTTCAAATAGAAGCAATATAATAAAAACGAATAATAAAAAATTTGTCGTTTTTATGCTGTTTTACGCGTTAAAAAGCAGATTAAAAGCTCAAAACGTGCTGTTTGCTAAAATAAGCATTTTCAAGAATTTTAGATCGTTTTAAATCGTTCAAATAGAAGCAATATTAATAAAAACGAATAATAAAAAATTGTCGTATTTATCTGTTTTACGCGTTAAAACGCAGATTAAAGCTCAAAACGTGCTGTTTTGCTAAAATAAGCATTTTTAAGCATTTTAGTGTTGAAATCGTTCAAATAGACGCAATATTAATAAAAACGAATAATAAAAAATTTTGTCGTTTTTATGCTGTTTTACGCGTTAAAACGCAGATTAAAGCTCAAAACGTACTGTTTTGCTAAAATATGCATTTTTAATCATTTTAGATCGTTGAAATCGTTCAAATAGAAGCAATATTAATAAAAAAGAATAATAAAAATTCGTCGTTTTTATGCTGTTTTACGCGTTAAACGCGTTAAACTCAAAACGTGCTGTTTTGCTAAAATAGCATTTTCAAGCATTTTAGTCCCTTGAAATCGTTCAAATAGACGAAATAAAATAAAAACGAATAATAAAAATTTCGTCGTGTTTATGCTGTTTTACGCGTTAAAACGCA
This sequence comes from Dalotia coriaria, assembly GCF_025399875.1. Classification (NCBI taxonomy): domain Eukaryota; kingdom Metazoa; phylum Arthropoda; class Insecta; order Coleoptera; family Staphylinidae; genus Dalotia; species Dalotia coriaria. The sequence goes on from NW_027047628.1 coordinate 9,775, forward strand.
GAATAAAGCTCAAACGTGCTGTTTTGCTAAAATAAGCATTTTCAAGCATTTTAGATCGTTGAAATCGTTAAATAGACGCAATATTACTAAAAACGAATAATAAAAATTTCGTCGTTTTATGCTGTTTACGCGGTAAAACGCAGATTAAAGCTCAAAACGTGCTGTTTTGCTAAAAATAAGCATTTTCAAGCATTTTAGATCGTTGAAATCGTTCAAATAGAAGCAATATTAATAAAAACGAATAATAAAAATTCGTCGTTTTATGCTGTTTTACGCGTTGAAACGCAGATTAAACTCAAAACGTGCTGTTTTTTTCTAAAATAAGCATTTTCAAGTATTTTAGATCGTTGAAATCGTTCAAATAGAAGCTAATAAAACAATAATAAAATTCGTGTTTTATGCTGTTTTACGCGTTAAAACGCTGATTAAAGCTCAAAACGTGCTGTTTTGCTAAAATAAGCATTTTCAAGCATTTTAGATCGTTGAAATCCCTTCAAATAAACGCAATATTAATAAAAACGAATAATAAAAAATTCGTCGTTTTATGCTGTTTTAGGCGTTAAAACGCAGATTAAAACTCAAAAGTGCTGTTATGCTAAAATAAGCATTTTCAAGCATTATAGATCGTTGAAATCGTTCAAATAGAAGCAATATTAATAAAAACAATAATAAAAATTTCGTCGTTTTATGCTGTTTTAGCGTTAAAACGCAGATTAAAGCTCAAACGTGCTGTTTTGGGACAAAAAAAGCATTTTCAAGCATTTAGATCGTTGAAATCGTTCAAATAGAAGCAATATTTAATAAAAACGCATAATAAAAATTCGTCGTTTTTGCTGTTTTACGCGTTGAAACGCAGATTAAAGCTCAAAACGTGCTGTTTTGCTAAAATAAGCATTTTCAAGTATTTTAGATCGTTGAAATCGTTCAAATAGAAGCAATATTAATAAAACGAATAATAAAAATTTCGTCGTTTTTATGCTGTTTTACGCGTTAAAACGCAGATTAAAAGCTCAAAACGTGCTGTTTTGCTAAAATAAGCATTTTCAAGCATTTTAGATCGTGAAATCGTTCAAATAGACGCAATATTAATAAAAACAAATAATAAAAATTCGTCGTTTTATGCTGTTTTACGCGTTAAAACGCAGATTAAAGCTCAAAACGTGCTGTTTTGGTAAAATAAGCATTTTCAAGCATTTTAGATCGTTGAAATCGTTCAAATAGACGCAATATTAATAAAAACGAATAATAAAAATTTCGTCGTTTTATAGCGTTTTACGCGTTAAAACGCGATTAAAGTTCAAAACGTGTGTTTTGCTAAATTAGGCATTTTAAGCATTTTAGATCGTTGAAATCGTTCAAATAGACGCAATATTAATAAAAACGAATAATAAAAATTTCGTCGTTTGATGCTGTTTACGCGTTAAAACGCAGATTAGCTCAAAACGTGCTGTTTTGCTTAAAATAAGCATTTTCAAGCATTTTAGATCGCTTTAAATCGTTCAAATAGAAGCGAAATAATAAAAACGAATAATAAAAATCGTCGTTTTAGCTTTTACGCGTTAAAACGCAGATTAACGCTCAAAACGTGCTGTTTCTACAAAATAGCATTTTCAGCATTATAGATCGTGAAATCGTTCAAATAGACGCAATAATAAAAACGAATAATAAAAATTTCGTTGTTTTATGCTTTTGTTTTACGATAAAACGCGAATAAAAGCTCAAAACGCAGTATTGCTAAATAAGCTTTTCAAGCATTTTAGATCGTTGAAATCGTTCAAATAGAAGCAATATTAATGAAAAAAGAATAATAAAAATCGTCGTTTTATGCTGTTTTACGCGTTAAACGCAGATTAAAAGCTCAAAACGGGTGTTTTGCTAAAATAGCATTTTCAAACATTTTAGATCGTTGAAATCGTTCAATAGACGCAATATTAATAAAAACGAATAATAAAAATTCGTCGTTTTTATGCTATTTTACGCGTTAAAACGCAGATTAAAAGCTCAAAACTGCTGTTTTGCTAAAATGAGCATTTTCAAGCATTTTATATCGTTGAAATCGTTCAAATAGAAGCAATATTAATAAAAACGAATAATAAAAATTCGTCGTTTTTTATGCTGTTTTACGCGTTAAAACGCAGATTAAAGCTCAAAACGTGCTGTTTTGCTAAAATAAGCATTTTCAAGCATTTTAGATCGTTGAAATCGTTCAAATAGAAGCAATATTAATAAAAACGAATAATAAAAAATTCGTCGTTTTATGCTGTTTTACGCGTTAAAACGCGATTAAAGCTCAAAAAGTGCTGTTTTGCTAAATAAGCATTTTCAAGCATTTTAGATCGTTGAAATCGTTCAAATAGAAGCAATATATAAAAAAAACGAATAATAAAAATTCGTCGTTTTGCTGTTTTACGCGTTAAAACCCCAGATTAAAAGCTCAAAACTGCTTTTTTTGCTAAAATAAGCATTTTCAAGCATTTTTAGATCGTTAAATCGTTCAAATAGACGCAATATTAATAAAAACAATAATAAAAAATTCGTCGTTTTATGCTGTTTTACGCGTTAAAACGCAGATTAAAACTCAAAAACTTTTTTGGTAAAAAAGCATTTTCAAGCATTTTAGATCGTTGAAATCCCTTCAAATAGACGCAATATTAATAAAAAACGAATAATAAAATTCGTCGTTTTATGCTTTTTACGCGTTAAAACGCAGATTAAAGCTCAAAAAGTGCTGTTTTGCTAAAAAAGCATTTTCAAGCATTTTAGATCGTTGAAATCGTTCAAATAGAAGCAATAATAATAAAAACGAATAATAAAAATTTCGTCGTTTTATGTTGTTTTACGCGTTAAACGCAGATTAAAGCTCAAAACGTGCTGTTTTGCTAAAATAAGCATTTTCAAAAATTTTTGATCGTTGAAATCGTTCAAATAGACGCAATAAATAAAAACAATAATAAAAATTTCGTCGTTTTTATGCTGTTTTACGCGTTAAAACGCAGAATTTAAACTCAAAACGTGCTGTTTTGCTAAAATAAGCATTTTCAAGCATTTTAGATCGTTGAAAATCGTTCAAATAGACGCAAATAATAAAAAACGAATAATAAAAATTCGTCGTTTTATGCCTGTTTACGCGTTAAAACGCAGATTAAAGCTCAAAACGTGCTGTTTTTAAAATAAGGCATTTTCAAGCATTTTAGATCGTTGAAATCCCTTCAAATAGACGCAATAAAAAAAACGAATAATAAAAAAATTTTGTCGTTTTTTTTGCTGTTTACGCGTTAAAACGCGATTAAAGTCAAAACGTGCTGTTTTGCTAAAATAAGGGATTTTAGCCCTTTTAGATCGTTGAAATCGTTAAATAGAAGCAATATTAATAAAAACGAATAATAAAAATTCGTCGTTTTATCTGTTTTACGCGTTAAAACGCAGATTAAAGCTCAAACGTGCTGTTTTTTCTAAAATAAGCATTTTCAAGCATTTTAGATCGTTGAAATCGTTCAAATAGAAGCAAAAATTAATAAAAACGAATAATAAAAATTCGTCGTTTTATGCTGTTTTACGCGTTAAAACGCGATAAAAGCTCAAAACGTCTGTTTTGCTAAAATAAAACATTTTCAAGCATTTTTAGATCGTTGGAAATCGTTAAAATAGAGAATATTAATAAAACGAATAATTAAAGCGTTTTATGCTGTTTTACGCGTTAAAACGCAGAAAGTAAAACGGCCCTTTTTTAAATAAGCATTTCAAGCATTTAGATGCGTGAAATCGTTTGCTAAAAAAAAGCAATAAAATTGTTCAAGGGGAAAACGAATAACAAAACGTCGTTTTGAAAAATTTGCTTTTTGTTAAAACCCTAAATAG
>NW_027047629.1:5000-13630 GCF_025399875.1 Dalotia coriaria
AAAAACGGAAAAAAAAACCCCAAATAAAAAAGATCGCTGAAATCGTTCAAATAGAAGAAATATTAATAAAAACGAATAGGCAAAAAAATTCGTCGTTTTTATGCTGTTTTACGTTAAAACGCAGATTAAAGCCTTCAAAACGTGCTGTTTTGCTAAAATAATCATATTCAAGCATTTTAGATCGTTGAACTGTCTTCAAACAGACGCAATATTACTAAAACGAATAATAAAATTTCTGTCGTTTTATGCTGTTTTACGCGTTAAAATTCCAGATTAAAGCTCAAAACGTGCTGTTTTGCTAAAATAAGCATTTTCAAGCATTTTAGATCGCTGAAATCGTTCAAATAGAAGCAATATTAATAAAAAACGAATAATAAAAATTCGTCGTTTTATGCTGTTTTACGCGTTAAAACGCAGATTAAAAGCTCAAAACGCTGTTTTGCTAAATAATCATTTTCAAGCATTTTAGATCGTTGAAATCGTTCAGCAATATTACCAAAAACGAATAATAAAAATTTTTTGTCGTTTTGAGTTGTTTACGCGTTAAAACGCAGACAAAAGTTCAAAACGCTGTTTTGCTAAAATAAGCATTTTCAAGCATTTCAGATCGTTGAAACCGTTCAAATAGATGCAATATTAATAAAAAACGAATAATAAAAAATTGTCGTTTTATGCTGTTTTACGAGTTAAAACGCAGATTAAAGCTCAAACGTGCTGTTTTGCTAAATAATCATTTTCAAGCATTTTAGACCGTTGAAATCGTTCAAATAGACGCAATATTATTAAAAAACGAATAATAAAAATTTCGTCGTTTTTATGCTGTTTACGCGTTAAACGCAGATTAAAGCTCAAAACGTGCTGTTTTGCTAAAATAAGCATTTTCAAGCATTTTAGATCGTTGAAATCGTTCAAATAGAAGAAATATTAATAAAAAAAACGAATAATAAAAATTCGTCGTTTTATGCTGTTTTACGCGTTAAAACGCAGATTACAGCTCAAAACGTGCTGTTTTGCTAAAATAATCATTTCAAGCATTTTAGACCGTTGAAATCGTTCGGGACGCAATATTAATAAAAAACGAATAATAAAAATCTTTGTCGTTTTAATGTTGTTTACGCGTTAAAAAACGCAGATTAAAGCTCAAACGTGCTGTTTTGCTAAAATAAGCATTTTCAATCATTTTAGATCGTTGAAATCGTTCAAATAGACGCAATATTAATAAAACGAATAATAAAAATACGTTGCTTTTTATGTTGTTTACGCGTTAAAACGCAGATTAAAGCTCAAAACGTGCCGTTTGCTAAAATAATCATTTTCAAGCACATTTTTAGATCGTTGAAATCGTTCAAATAGACGCAATAAGTTAATAAAAACGAATAATAAAAATTTCAATGTTTTATGCTGTTTTACGCGTTAAAAACGCAGATTAAAAGCTCAAAACGTGCTGTTTTGCTAAAATAAGCATTTTCAAGCATTTTAGAGATCGTTGAAATCGTTCAAATAGAAGAAATATTAATAAAACAATAATAAAAATTCGTCGTTTTTATAAAGCTCTTTTACGCGTTAAAAACGCAGATTAAAGCTCAAACGTGTTGTTTAAAAGAAGCTACTTTCAAGCATTTTAGATCCTTGAAATCGTTCAAATAGAAGCAATATTAATAAAAACGAATAATAAAAAATTCGTCGTTTTTATGTTGTTTTACGCGTTAAAACGCAGATTAAAGCTCAAAATGCGCTGTTTTGCTAAAATACCATTTTCAAGCATTTTAGATCGCTGAAATCGTTCAAATAGACGCAATATTAATAAAAAACGAATAATAAAAATTTCATCGTTTTATGCTGTTTTACGCGTTAAAACCGCAGATTGCTGCCCAAAACGTGCTGTTTTGCTAAAATAAGCATTTTCAAGCATTTTAGGATCGTTGAAATCGTCTTCAAATAGAAGCAATATTAATAAAACGAATAATAAAATTCGTCGTTTTATGTTGTTTACGCGTTAAAACGCGGATTAAGCTCAAAACGTGCTGTTTTGCTAAAATAATCATTTCAAGCATTTTACCGTTGAAATCGTTCAAATAGACGCAATATTAATAAAACGAATAATTGTACCCCTGTCGTTTTATGTTTTACGCGTTTTAAAACGCAGATTAAAGCTCAAACGTGCTGTTTTGTTAAAATAGGCATTTTCAAGCATTTTAGATCGCTGAAATCGTTCAAATAGACGCAATATTAATAAAAACGAATAATAAAAATTTCGTCGTTTTTTTGCTGTTTTACGCGTTAAGACGCAGATTAAAAGCTCAAAACGTGCTGTTTTGCTAAAATAAGCATTTTCAAGCATTTTAGATCGTTGAAATCGTTGAAATAGAAGCAATATTAATAAAAACGAATAATAAAAAAATTTGTCGTTTTATGCTGTTTTACGCGTTAAAACGCAGATTAAAGCTCAAAACGTGCTGTTTTGCTAAAATAATCATTTTCAAGCATTTTAGATCGTTGAAATCGTTCAAATAGACGCAATATTAATAAAAACAAATAATAAAAATTTCGTCGTTTTTATCCTGTTTTACGCGTTAAAACGCAGATTTAAGCTCAAAACGTGCTGTTTTGCTAAAATAAGCATTTTCTAGCATTTTAGATCGTTGAAATCGTTAAAATAAAAGCAATATTAATTATAAACGAATCATAAAAAATTCGTCGTTTTATGCTGTTTTACGCGTTAAAACGCAGAAGCTCAAAACGTGCTGTTTTGCTAAAATAATCATTTTCAAGCATTTTAGATCGTTGAAATCGTTCAAATAGACGCAATATTAATAAAAACGAATAATAAAAATTTCGTCGTTTTTATGCTGTTTTACGCGTTAAAACGCAGATTAAAAGCTCAAAATGTGCTGTTTTGCTAAAATAAGCATTTTCAAGCATTTTAGATCGTTGAAATCGTTCAAATAGAAGAAATATTAATAAAAACGAATAATAAAAATTCGTCGTTTTATGCTGTTTTACGCGTTAAAACGCAGATTAAAGCTCAAAACGTGCTGTTTTGCTAAAATAATCATATTCAAGCATTTTAGACCGTTGAAATCGTTCAAATAGACGCAATATTAATAAAAAACGAATAATAAAAATTTCATCGTTTTATGCTGTTTTACGCGTTAAAACGCAGATTAAGGCTCAAAACGTGCTGTTTTGCTAAAATAAGCATTTTCAAGCATTTTAGATCGTTGAAATCGTTCAAATAGAAGCAATATTAATAAAACGAATAATAAAAAATTCGTCGTTTTTATGCTGTTTTACGCGTTAAAACGCGGATTAAAGCTCAAAACGTGCTGTTTTGCTAAAATAATCATTTTCAAGCATTTTAGATCGTTGAAATCGTTCAAATAGACGCAATATTAATAAAAACGAATAATAAAAATTCGTCGTTTTTATGCTGTTTTACGCGTAAAACGCAGATTAAAGCTCAAAACGTGCTGTTTTGTAAAATAATCATTTTCAAGTATTTTAGATCGTTGAAATCGTTCAAATAGACGCAATATTAATAAAAACGAATAATAAAAATTTCGTCGTTTTTATGCTGTTTACGCGTTAAAACGCAGATTAAAGCTCAAAACGTGCTGTTTTGCTAAAATAAGCATTTTCAAGAATTTAATTGTTGAAATCGTTCAAATAGACGAATATTAATAAAAACGAATAATAAAATTTCGTCGTTTTATGCTGTTTTACGCGTAAAACGCAGATTAAAGCTCAAAACGTGCTGTTTTGCTAAAATAAGCATTTTCAAGCATTTTAGATCGTTGAAATCGTTAAATAGAAGCAATATTAATAAAAACGAATAATAAAAAATTCGTCGTTTTATGCTGTTTTACGCGTTAAAACGCAGATTAAAGCTCAAAACGTGCTGTTTTGCTAAAATAATCATTTTCAAGATTTTAGATCGTTGAAATCGTTCAAATAGACGCAATATTAATAAAAACAAATAATAAAAATTTCGTCGTTTTATGCTGTTTTACGCGTTAAAACGCAGATTAAAGCTCAAAACGTGCTGTTTTGCTAAAATAAGCATTTTCAGCATTTTAGATCGTTGAAATCGTTAAAATAAAGCAATATTAATTAAAAACGAATCAAAAAAATTCGTCGTTTTTATGCTGTTTTACGCGTTAAAACGCAGATAAGCTCAAAACGTGCTGTTTTGCTAAAATAATCATTTTCAAGCATTTTAGATCGTTGAAATCGTTCAAATAGACGCAATATTAATAAAAAACGAATAATAAAAATTTCGTCGTTTTATCTGTTTTACGCGTTAAAACGCAGATTAAAGCTCAAAAGTGCTGTTTTGCTAAAATAAGCATTTTCAAGCATTTTAGATCGTTGAAATCGTTAAAATAAAGCAATATTAATTAAAACGAATCATAAAAATTCGTCGTTTTATGCTGTTTTACGCGTTAAAACGCAGAAGCTCAAAACGTGCTGTTTTGCTAAAATAATCATTTTCAAGCATTTTAGATCGTTGAAATCGTTCAAATAGACGCAATATTAATAAAAACGAATAATAAAATTTCGTCGTTTTTATGCTTTTTACGCGTTAAAACGCAGATTAAAGCTCAAAACGTGCTGTTTTGCTAAAATAATCATTTTCAAGCATTTTAGATCGTTGAAATCCCTTCAAATAGACGCAATATTAATAAAAACGAATAATAAAAATTCGTCGTTTTATGCTGTTTTACGCGTTAAAACGCAGATTAAAGCTCAAAACGTGCTGTTTTGCTAAAATAGCATTTTCAAGCATTTTAGATCGTTGAAATCGTTCAAATAGACGCAATATTAATAAAAACGAATAATAAAAATTCGTCGTTTTATGCTGTTTTACGCGTTAAAACGCAGATTAAAGCTCAAAACGTGCTGTTTTGCTTAAAATAATCATTTTCAAGCATTTTAGATCGTTGGAAATCGTTCAAATAGACGCAATATAATAAAAACGAATAATAAAAATTTCGTCGTTTTATGCTGTTTTACGCGTTAAAACGCAGATTAAAGCTCAAAACGTGCTGTTTTGCTAAAATAATCATTTTCAAGCATTTTAGATCGTTGAAATCGTTCAAATAGACGCAATATTAATAAAAACGAATAATAAAAATTTCGTCGTTTTTATGCTGTTTTACGCGTTAAAACGCAGATTAAAGCTCAAAACGTGCTGTTTTGCTAAAATAGCATTTTCAAGCATTTTAGATCGTTGAAATCGTTCAAATAGACGCAATATTAATAAAACAGAATCATAAAAAATTCGTCGTTTTATGCCCGTTTTACGCGTTAAAACGCAGTTAAAGCTCAAAACGTGCTGTTTTGCTAAAATAATCATTTTCAAGCATTTTAGATCGTTGAAATCGTTCAAATAGACGCAATATTAATAAAAACGAATAATAAAAATTTCGTCGTTTTTATGCTGTTTTACGCGTTAAAACGCAGATTAAAAGCTCAAAACGTGCTGTTTTGCAAATAATCATTTTCAAGCATTTTAGATCGTTGAAATCGTTCAAATAGACGCAATATTAATAAAAACGAATAATAAAAAATTCGTCGTTTTTTGTCTGTTTTACGCGTTAAAACGCAGATTAAAACTCAAAACGTGCTGTTTTGCTTAAAATAACATTTTCAAGCATTTTAGATCGTTGAAATCGTTCAAATAGAAGCAATATGAATAAAACGAATAATAAAAATTCGTCGTTTTTATGCTGTTTTCACGCGTTAAAACGCAGATAAAGCTCAAAACGTGCTGTTTTGCTAAAATAATCATTTTCAAGCATTTTAGATCGTTGAAATCGTTCAAATAGACGCAAATTAATAAAAACAAGAATAAAAAAATTTTGTCGTTTTTATGTGTTTACGCGTTAAAACGCAAATTAACTCAAAACGGCTGTTTTGCTAAATGCATTTTCAAGCATTTTAGATCGTTGAAAATAGTTCAAATAGAGCGAAAATATTAATAAAAAAAGAATAATAAAAAATCGTCGTTTTTAGCGACGCGTTAAAAGCAGATTAAAACTCAAAACGTGCTGTTTTGCAAAATAATCATTTTCAAACATTTTAGATCGTTGAAATCGTTCAAAGCCAATTTAATAAAAACAATAATAAAAATTTCGTCGTTTTTTGCTTTTTACGCTTAAAAAACGGATTAAACTCAAAACGTGCTGTTTTGCTACAAATAAGCATTTTCAAGCATTTTAGATCGTTGAAATCGTTTTAAATAGAAGAAATATTAATAAAAACGAATAATAAATCGTCGTTTTATGCTGTTTTACGCGTTAAAACGCAGAATAAAGCTCAAAACGTACTGTTTTGCTAAAATAATCATATTCAAGCATTTTAGATGGTTGAAATCGTTCAAATAACGCAAATTAATAAAAACGAAGAATAAAAATTTCGTCGTTTTTATGCTGTTTTACGCGTTAAAACGCAGATTAAAAGCTCAAAACGTGCTGTTTTGCTAAAATAACATTTTCAAGCATTTTAGATCGTTGAAATCGTTCAAATCGAAGCAATATTAATAAAACGAATAATAAAAATTCGCGTTTTTATGCTGTTTTACGCGTTAAAACGCAGATTAAAGCTCAAAACGTGCTGTTTTGCTAAAATAATCATTTTCAAGCATTTTAGATCGTTGAAATCGTTCAAATAGACGCAATATTAATAAAAACGAATAATAAAAATTTCGTCGTTTTTATGCTGTTTTACGCGTTAAAACGCAGATTAAAGCTCAAAACGTGCTGTTTTGCTAAAATAAGCATTTTCAAGCATTTTAGATCGTTGAAATCGTTCAAATAGACGCAATATTAATAAAAACGTAATAAAAAAATTCGTCGTTTTTATGCTGTTTTACGCGTTAAAACGCAGATTGAAACTCAAAACGTGCTGTTTTGCTAAAATAATCATTTTCAAGCATTTTAGATCGTTGAAATCGTTCAAATAGACGCAATATTATTAAAAACGAATAATAAAAATTTCGTCGTTTTATGCTGTTTTACGCGTTAAAACGCAGATTAAAGCTAAACGTGCTGTTTTGCTAAAATAAGCATTTTCAAGCATTTTAATCGTTGAAATCGTTCAAATAGAAGAATATTAATAAAAAAAGAATAATAAAAATTCGTCGTTTTATGCTGTTTTACGCGTTAAAACGCAGATTAAAAGCTCAAAACGTGCTGTTTTGCTAAAATAATCATTTCGCATTTTAGATCGTTGAAATCGTTCAAATAGACGCAATATTAATAAAAACGAATAATAAAATTTCGTCGTTTTATGCTTTTACGCTTAAAACGCAGATTAAAAGCTCAAAACGTGCTGTTTTGCTAAAATAAGCATTTTCAAGCATTTTAGATCGTTGAAATCGTTCAAATGGACGCAATATTAATAAAAACGAATAATAAAAATTCGTCGTTTTATGCTGTTTTCGCGTTAAAACGCAGATTAAAGCTCAAAACGTGCTGTTTTGCTAAAATAATCATTTTCAAGCATTTTAGATCGTTGAAATCGTTCAAATAGACGCAATGTTAATAAAAACGAATAATAAAATTTCGTCGTTTTTATGCTGTTTTACGCGTTAAAACGCAGATTAAAGCTCAAAACGTGCTGTTTTGCTAAAATAAGCATTTTCAAGCATTTTAGATCGTTGAAATCGTTCAAATAGAAGAAATATTAATAAAAACGAATAATAAAAAATTCGTCGTTTTTATGCTGTTTTACGCGTTAAAACGCAGATTAAAGCTCAAAACGTGCTGTTTTGCTAAAATAAACATTTTTCAAGCATTTTAGATCGTTGAAATCGTTCAAATAGAAGCAATATTAATAAAAAACGAATAATAAAAATTCGTCGTTTTATGCTGTTTTACGCGTTAAAACGCAGATTAAAGCTCAAAACGTGCTGTTTTGCTAAAATAAGCATTTTCAAGCATTTTAGATCGTTGAAATCGTTCAAATAGACGCAAATATTAATAAAAACGAATAATAAAAATTCGTCGTTTTTATGCTGTTTTACGCGTTAAAACGCAGATTAAAGCTCAAAACGTGCTGTTTTGCTAAAATAATCATTTTCAAGCATTTTAGATCGTTGAAATCGTTCAAATAGAGCAATATTAATAAAACGAATAATAAAATTCGTCGTTTTTATGCTGTTTACGCGTTAAAACGCAGATTAAAAACTCAAAACGTGCTGTTTTGCTAAAATAAGCATTTTCAAGCATTTTAGATCGTTGAAATCGTTCAAATAGACGCAATATTAATAAAAAAGAATAATAAAAATTTCGTCGTTTTTATGCTGTTTTACGCGTTAAAACGCAGATTAAAGCTCAAAACGTGCTGTTTTGCTAAAATGAGCATTTTCAAGCATTTTAGATCGTTGAAATCGTTCAAATAGACTTAAAAACGAAATAAATTTTTTTAATAAAACGAATAAACAAAATTTTTCATGTTTTAACATTTTGTTTGAAACGTTAAAACGCGAATTTAAAAGCAAAAAAAAAACGTTTTTCTGTTTGTTAAAAATTTAAATTTTTCTAAAGCATTTTGAATCGTTGAAATCGTTACGGGGGAAAGACCCGCAATATATAAAAACCAATAACTAAAAACCCCGGGGGAAAAAA
>NW_027047630.1:0-13629 GCF_025399875.1 Dalotia coriaria
GCTTTTTTTTACCGTTAAAAGAATTAAAAAAGGGTTTTTAAAATGTTTTTAAAAAATTTTTTTTAACGTTAAAGTTTAAAAGCGCTTAAAAAATAAATTTTGTTTTATGCTGACCTTAAAAAACGCGAAAAAAGAAATTTTTTAAAAAAAAAGCTTTTAAGCTTTTGATCGTTAAAAAATTAAATAAACGCTTTTAAAAAAATAAAAAAATTTTGTTTTTTGTTTTACCCTTAAAAAAGCAATTAAAAAATAAAAACCCTTTTTTTAAGCTTTTAAGCATTAAATAAAATTTTTTTAAAAAAACATTTAATAAAAAAGTAAAAATCCCTTTTTTTTTTATTTTTAAAAGAATTTTAATAAAATGTGTTTTAAAAAAATTTTGCATTTTTAAGTTAAATCGTTCAAAAAGCAAATTAATAAAAAAAATAAAAATTGTCGTTTTTTTTTTTTCGCGTAAAAAAAGGTTAAAAATAAAAAGGTTTTGTAAAAAAGCTTTTGCTTTTATTTGAAAAGTTTGAACTTAAAAAACCCCAAAAAAAAAAAAATTTTTTTTTTTTTCCCCTTTTTTTGGAAAAAAAACCTTTTTTAAAAAAAAAATTTTTTTTAAAAAAAAAGGAAAAAAAATTTTTTTTTCTTTAAAAAAAAAAAAAAAAACCTTTTTTTTTTTTTTTTAAACCTTTTTTAAAAAAAAAAAATTTTTCCCCTTTTTTTTTAAAAAATTTTTTTTGTTTTAAAAATTTAAAAAAAAAAACAATAAAAAAAAAATTCCTTTTTTGGGTTTTCCCTTTAAAAAAAAAACCCCCAAAAAAAAATTTTGGTTTTAAAACCAAAAAAAAAAAAAAAAAAAAAAAAAAATTTTTTTTTTTTTTTAAAAAAAAAACCGAAATTTCCCTTTTTTTTTTTAAAAAAATTTTTTTTAAATTTTTTGGAAATTTAAAAAAAAAAAAAAAAAAAAATTTTTTTTTTTTTTTTTTTTAAAGGTTAAAAGGGTTTTTTTTGGGTTTTTAAAAAAATTTTAAATTTTTTCAAAAAAAAAAAAAAATTAAAAAAAAAAATTTTTAAAAATTTTTTTTTTTTCCCGGGAAAAAAAAAAAAGGGGGTTTTTAAAAAAAAAAAATTTTTTTTTTTTAAAAAATTTTTTTTAAAAAAAATAAAAAAAAAAAAAATTTTTTTTTTTGTTTTTTTTAAAAAAAAAAAACCAAAACCCTTTTTTTAAAAAAAAAAATTTTTTGGGGGGTTTAAATGGAAAAAAAAAAAAAAAAAAAAAAAAAATTTTTTTTTTCCCCTTTTTTTGGGGGGAAAACCAAAATTGGTTTTTAAATTTTTTTAAAAATTTTTTTTTGGAAAAAAAATTTTTTTTCCTTTAAAAAAAAATTTAAAAAAAAAACGGTTTTTTTTTTTTTCGGTTTTTTTGGGGAAAAAAAAAAAAAAAAAAAATTTTTTTAAAATTTTTTTTAAACTTTTAAAAAAATTTAAAAAGAAAAAAAATTTTTTAAAATTTTTTTTTTTTTTTCCGTTAAAAGGGGGTTTTAAAAAAAAAAATTTAAAAACTTTTGGAAAAAAAAATTTAAAAAAAATTTAAAAAAAAAAAAATTGTTTTCCCCCTTTTAAAAAAATTTTTTTTGGGGGGTTTTTTAAAAAAAAAATTTTTTTTAAAAAAAATTTTTTTTTTTAGAAAAAAAAAAAGAAAATTAAAAAACCCTTTTTGGGTTTTTTTTAAAAAAATTTTTGGTTAAAAAGGTTTTTAAAAAAATTTTTTTAAAATTTTGGGTTTTTAAAATTTTTTTTAAAAAAAAAAAAAAAAAAAAAAAAAAATTTTTTTTTTTTTAAACCTTTTTTAAAAAAAAATTTTCTAAAAAAGGGGTTTTTTAAAAAAAAAATTTTTAAATTTTTTAAAAAGGGAAATTTTAAAAAAAAAAAAAAAAAATTTTTTTTTTTTTTTTAAAATTTTTTTTAAAAAAAAAAAATTTTTAAAAAAAAAAAATTTTTTAAAAAAAATTTTTAAATTTTTTAAAAAGGAAAAAAAAAAAAATTAAAAAAAAAAAATTTTTTTTTTTAAAAAAAAAAAATTTTTTTTTTTTAAAAAATTTTTTGGGAAAAAAAAAAATTAAAAAAAAATAAAAAAATTTTTTTTTTTTTTTTTAAAAAAAATTTCCCTTTTTTTTAAAAAATTTTTTGGGTTTTTTTTAAAATTTAAAAAAAATTTTTTAAAAAAAGAATATTAAAAATTTCTGTCGTTTTATGTTGTTTTACGCGCAAAACGCAGATTAAAAGCTCAAACGTGCTGTTTTGTTAAAATAAGCATTTTTCAAGACATTTAGATCGTTAAAATCGTTCAAATAGAAGCAATATTAATAAAAACGAATACGTAAATTCGTCGTTTTATGTTGTTTACGCAAGCTAAAAACGCAGATTAAAGCTCAGCAAACGTGCTGTTTTGCTAAAATAAGCATTTTTCAAGCATTTTAGATCGTTGAAATCGTTCAAATAGACGCAATAAAAAATATAAAAACGAATATCAAAAAATTTTGTCGTTTTATGTTGTTTTACGTTAAACGCAGAATAAAAGCTCAAAACGTGCGTTGTTTTGCTGTAACAAGCATTTTCAAGCATTTTAGATCGTTGAAATCGTTCAAATAGACGCAATATTAATAAAACGAATAATGTACCGTCGTTTTATGCTGTTTACGCGTTAAAAAAACGCAGATTAAAGCTCAAAACGTGCTGTTTTTGCAAATAAGCATTTTCAAGATTTTAGATCGTTGAAATCGTTCAAATAGACGCAATATTAATAAAAACGAATATTAAAAAATCTTTCGTCGTTTTGCGTGCTGTTTTACGCGTTAAAAACGCAGATTAAAGCTCAAAACGTGCTGTTTTGCTAAAAATAAGCATTTTCAAGCATTATAGATCGTTGAAATCGTTCAAATAGAAGCAATATTAATAAAAAAACGAATAAAAATTTCGTCGTTTTTATAAAGCTGCGTTTTACGCGTTAAAACGCAGATTAAAGCTGAAAACGTACTGTTTTGCTAAAAATGGGCATTTTCTCAAGCATTTTAGATCGTTGAAATCGTTCAAATAGAAGCGCTAAATATTAATAAAAAAAAACGAATAATGTACCTCGTCGTTTTATGCTGTTTACGCAAGCGCAGATTAAAAGCTCGCAAACGTGCTGTTTGCTAAAATAAGCATTTTCGCCATTTAGACGCTGAAATCGCTCAAATAGACGCAATATTAATAAAACCAATATTGGTACCCGTCGTTTTTATGCTGTTTTACGCGTTAAAACGCAGATTAAAAGCTCAAAACGTGCTGTTTTGCTAAATAAGCATTTTCAAGCATTTTAGACGTTGAAATCGTTCAAATAGAAGCAATATTGATAAAACGAATAATAAGAAATTCGTCGTTTTTATGCCAGTTTAAAACGCATATCGCTCAAACGCCGCCGGCTGCAAAATGCAAGCATTTTTCAAGCATTATAGATCGCTGAAATCGTTCAACAGAAGCAATATTAATAAAAACGAATAATAAAAATTCGTCGTTTTTATGCTGTTTTACGCGTTAAAACGCAGATTAAAGCTCAAAACGTGCTGTTTTGCTGCTAAAAATAAGCATTCTCAAGCATTTAGATCGTTGAAATCGTTCAAATAGAAGCAATATAATAAAAAACGAATAATGCGTAAAATTCGTCGTTTTATGCTGTTTTACGCGTTAAAAACGCAGATTAAAACTCAAAACGTGCTGTTTTTGCTAAAATAAAGCATTTTCAAGCATTTTAGATCGTTGAAATCGTTCAAATAGAAGCAATATTAATAAAACGAATAATAAAAATTGTCGTTTTTTATGCTGTTTACGCGTTAAAACGCAGATTAAAAAACTCAAAACGTGCTGTTTTGCTAAAATAAGCATTTTCAAGTATTTATGATCGTTGAAATGTTCAAATAGAAGCAATATTAATAAAAAACGAATAATGTACCCGTCGTTTTATGCTGTTTTATCATGTTAAAACGCAGATTAAAAACTCAAACGTGCTGTTTTGCTAAAATGCTATTTTCAAGTATTTTAGATCGTTGAAATCGTTCAAATAAAGCAATATATTAATAAAAACGAATAATAAAAAAATTTCGTCGTTTTATGCTGTTTACGTGTGTTAAAACGCAGATTTAAGCTCAAAACGTGCTGTTTTGCTAAAAATAAGCATTTTCAAAGCATTTTAGATTGTTGAAATCGTTCAAATAGACGCAATATTAATAAAAAACGAATAATGCACTTTCGTCGTTTTATGTTGCTTCTTACGCGTTAAAACGCAGATTGCAAAGCTCAAAACGTGCTGTTTTGCTAAAATAAGCATTTTCAAGCATTTTAGATCGTTGAAATCGTTCAAATAGGAAGCACATAATAAAAACGAATAACACAAAAAATTCGTCGCTTTTATGCTGTTTTTACGCGTTAAAACGCAGATTAAAGCTCAAAACGTGCTGTTTCGCTAAAATAAGCATTTTCAAGCATTTTAGATCGTTGAAATCGTTCAAACAGACGCGCAATAAAATAAAAACCAGTCAATAAAATTTCGTCGTTTTTATGTTGCCGTTAAAACGCAGAATAAAGCTCAAAACGTGCTGTTTTGCTAAAATAAATTTTCAAGCATTTAGACGCTGAAATCGTTCAAATAGACGCAATATTAATAAAAACGAATAATAAAAATTCTCTGTCGCTTTTATGCTGTTTTACGTTAAAACGCAGATTAAAAGCTCAAACGTGCTGTTTTGCTAAAATAAGCATTTTCAAGCATTTTTAGATCGTTGAAATCGTTCGCCAAATAGAAGCAATATTAATAAAAACGAATAATAAAAAATTCGTCGTTTTTAGGCTGTTTTAATGTTAAAACGCAGATTAAAAGCTCAAAACGTGCTGTTTTGCTGCGCCGCTATTTTCAAGCATTTTAGATCGTTGAAATCGTTCAAATAGACGCAATATTAATAAAAGACGAATAATAAAAAATTCTCGTCGTTTTTATGCCGTTTCTGCCAAAACCTAAGATTGGCTCAAACGTGCTGTTTTGCTAAAATAAGTATTTTCAAGCATTTGTATTCTGTTGAAATCGTTCAAATAGAAGCAATATTAGCGAAAAACGAATAATAAAAATTCGTCGTTTTGCTGTTTTACGCGTTAAAACGCAGATTAAAGCCCAAAACGTGCTGTTTTTGCTAAAATAAGCATTTTTCAAGCATTTTAGATCGTTGAAATCGTTCAAATAGACGCAATAAAAATAAAACGAACAAGTACCTCGTCGTTTTTATGTTGTTTACGTTAAAACGCTGGATAGCTCAAAACGTGCTGTTTTGCTAAAATAAGCATTTTTCACATTTTAGATCGTTACAAATGATCAGTCAGAAGCAATATTAATCAAAAAACAAATAATAAAATGTCGTTTTGCTGTTTTACGCATTAAAAACGTAGATTAAAAGCTCAAAACGTGCTGTTTTGCTAAATAAGTATTTTCAGCATTTAGATCGTTGAAATCGTTCAAATAGACGCAATAAAAATAAAAACAATAAAAATTCTGTCGTTTTTATGCTGTTTTACGCGTTAAAACGCAGAATAAAAGCTCAAAACGTGCTGTTTGCTAAAATAAGCATTTTCCAGCATTTTAGATCGTTGAAATCGTTCAAATAGACGCAATATTAATAAAAACGAATAATAAAATTTCGTCGTTTTTATGTTGTTTTACGCGTTAATACGCAGATTAAGCTCAAAACGTGCTGTTTTGCTAAAATAAGCATTTTCAAGCATTTTGTGATCGCTGGAAATCGTCTCAAATAGACGCAATAAAATAAAAAACGAATAATAAAATTTCGTCGTTTTATGCTGTTTTACTCTGTTAAAACGCAGAATAAAGCCCAAATGTGCTTGTTTTGTTAAAACAAGCATTTTCAAGCATTTTAGAACGTTGAAATCGTTCAAATAGACGCAATATTAATAAAAAAACGAATAATAAAATTTCGTCGTTTTATGCTGTTTTACGCGTTAAAACGCAGATTAAAGCTCAAAACGTGCTGTTTTGCTAAAATAAGCATTTTTCAAGCATTTTGTGATCGTTGAAATCGTTCAAATAGAAGCCAATACACAAAAAACGAATAATGCGTACCCGTCGTTTTATAAAGCCGCGTTTTACGCGTTAAAAACGCAGACGTAGCTCAAAACGTGCTGTTTTGCTGTACGCGCATTTTCAAGTACGCCAGATCGTTGAAACGTTCAAACAGACGCAATAAAAATAAAAAAAACGAATACGTACCTCAATGTTTTATGCTTTTACGTTAAAACGCAGAATAAAGCTCAAACGTGCTTTCGTTTTGCTGTAAATAAGCATTTTCAAGCATTTTTTAGATCGTTGAAATCGTTCAACAGACGCAATATTAATTAAAAACGAATAATAAAAATTCTCGTCGTTTTTATGTTGTTTTACGCGTTAAAACGCAGATTAAAAGTCAAACGTGCTGTTTTGCTAAAAATAAGCATTTTCAAGCATTTTGTGATCGTTGAAATCGTTCAAAGCAATATTAATAAAAACGAATAATAAAAAATTGTCGTTTTATGCTGTTTACGCGTTAAAACGCAGATTAAAGCTCAAACGCGCCGTTTTTGCTAAAATAAGCATTTTCAAGCATTTTTGTGATCGTTGGACCGTTCAAATAGACGCAATAAAAATAAAAAACGAATAATAAAAATTTCGTCAGTTTTTATGCTGTTTTTACGCGTTAAATCGCAGAATAAAGCTCAAAACGTGCTGTTTTGCTAAAAATACATTTTCAAGCATTTTTACCGTTGAAATCGTTCAAATAGACGCAATATTAATAAAACGAATAATAAAAAATTTCGTCGTTTTATGCTGTTTACCCGTTAAAAACGCAGAATAAAGCCCAAATGTGTTGCTGTTTTGTTAAAATAAGCATTTTTCACATTTTGTGAACGTTGAAATCGTTCAAATAGACGCAAAATATTAATAAAAACGAATAATAAAATTTCGTCGTTTTTGTATGTTGTTTTACGCGTTAAAACGCAGATTAAAAGCCTCAAAACGTGCTGGCGTTTTGCTAAAATAAGCATTTTCTCAAGCATTTTAGATCGTTGCAATCGCTCCAAATAGAAGCAATATTAATAAAAAACGAATAAAAAATTCGTCGTTTTTATAAGCTGTTTTACGCGTTAAAACGCAGATTAAAGCTCAAAACGTGCTGTTTTACAAAATAAGCATTTTTCAAGCATTTTAGATCGTTGAA
Source organism: Dalotia coriaria (assembly GCF_025399875.1). NCBI lineage: Eukaryota > Metazoa > Arthropoda > Insecta > Coleoptera > Staphylinidae > Dalotia > Dalotia coriaria. The sequence goes on from NW_027047630.1 coordinate 7,284, forward strand.
ATCGTTCAAATAGACGCAATAAAAATAAAAACGAATAATAAAAAATTTCGTCGTTTTATTTGTTTTACGCGTTAAAACGTAGAATAAAAGTTTCAAAACGTGCTGTTTTTGTTAAAATAAGCATTTTCAAGACGATCGTTGAAATCGTTCAAATAGACGCAATATTAATTAAAAAACGAATAATAAAAAATTTCGTCGTTTTTATGTTGTTTTACGCGTTAAAAACGCAGATTAAAGCTCAAAACGTGCTGTTTTGCTAAAATAAGCATTTTCAAGCATTATAGATCGTTGAAATCGTTCAAATAGAAGCAATATTAATAAAAACGAATAATAAAAATTTCGTCGTTTTTATGTTGTTTTACGCGTTAAAAACGCAGATTAAAAGCTGAAAACGTAATGTTTTTGCTAAAATAAGCATTTTCAAGCATTTTAGATCGTTGAAATCGTTCAAATAGAAGCAATATTAATAAAAACGAATAATAAAAAATTTCTGTCGTTTTTATGCTGTTTTACGCGTTAAAAGCGCAGATTAAAAGCTCGCCAAAACGTGCTGTTTTGCTAAAATAAGCATTTTCAAGCATTTTAGATCGTTGAAATCGTTCAAATAGACGCAATATTAATAAAACGAATATTAAAAATTCGTCGTTTTATGCTGTTTACGCGTTAAAAACGCAGATTAAAAGCTCAAAATGCTGTTTTGCTAAAAATAAGCATTTTCAAGCATTTTAGATCGTTGAAATCGTTCAAATAGAAGCAATATTGGATAAAAAAACGAATAATAAGAAATTCGTCGTTTTATGCTGTTTTACGCGTTAAAACGACAGCTCGAAACGCTGTTTTGCTAAAATAAGCATTTTCAAGCATTATAGATCGTTGAAATCGTTCAAATAGAAGCATTACACAAAAAAACGAATAACAAAAAAAATTCGTCGCTTTTATGCTGTTTACGCGTTAAAACGCAGATTAAAAGCTCAAACGTGCTGTTTTGCTAAAATAAGCATTCTCCTCAAGCATTTAGATCGTTGAAATCGTTCAAATAGAAGCAATATTAATAAAAAAACGAATAATAAAAAAATTCGTCGTTTTATGCTGTTTTACGCGTTAAAACGCAGATTAAAACTCAAAAACGTGCTGTTTTGCTAAAATAAGCATTTTCAAGCATTTTTAGATCGCTGAAATCGTCTTCAAATAGAAGCAATATTAATAAAAACGAAATAATAAAAATTCGTCGTTTTATGCTGTTTTACGCGTTAAAAACGCAGATTAAAACTCAAAACGTGCTTTTGTTTCAAAATAAGCACAAGTATTTGTGATCGTTGAAATCGTTCAAATATTAATAAAAACGAATAATAAAAATTCGTCGTTTTATGCTGTTTTTACGCGTTAAAACGCAGATTAAAACCTCAAAACGTGCTGTTTTGCTGCTAAAATAAGCATTTTTCAAGTATTTTAGATCGTTGAAATCGTTCAAATAGAAGCAATATTAATAAAAACGAATAATAAAAATAAATTGTCGTTTTATGCTGTTTACGTGTTAAAACGCAGATTTAAGCTCAAAACCCGTGCTGTTTTTCGTAACAAGCATTTTCAAGCATTTAGATTGTTGAAATCGTTCAAATAGACGCAATATTAATAAAAACGAATAATAAAAAATTTCGTCGTTTTTATGCTGTTTTACGCGTTAAAACGCAGATTAAAAGCTCAAAACGTGCTGTTTTTGCTAAAATAAGCATTTTCAAGCATTTTAGATCGTTGAAATCGTTCAAATAGAAGCAATATTAATAAAAAACGAATAATGCGTACCGGTCGTTTTATGTTGTTTTACGCAAGTTAAAACGCAGATTAAAGCTCAAAACGTGCTGTTTTGCTAAAATAAGCATTTTCAAGCATTTTTAGATCGTTGAAATCGTTCAAATAGACGCAATAAAAAATAGTAAAAACGAATAATAAAAATTTCTGTCGTTTTTATAAAGCTGTTTTACGCGTTAAAACGCAGAATAAAAGCTCAAAACGTGCTGTTTGCTAAAATAAGCATTTTCAAGCATTTTAGATCGTTGAAATCGTTAAATAGACGCAATATTAATAAAACGAATAATAAAAAATTTCGTCGTTTTATGCCGTTTTACGCTAAAACGCAGATTAAAAGCTCAAAACGTGCTGTTTTGCTAAAATAAGCATTTTCAAGCATTTTAGATCGTTGAAATCGTTCAAATAGAAGCAATATTAATAAAAACGAATAATAAAAAATTGTCGTTTTTAGGCTGTTTTACGTGTTAAAACGCAGATTAAAAGCTCAAAACGTGCTGTTTTGCTAAAAATAAGCATTTTCAAAGCATTTTTAGATCGTTGAAATCGTTCAAATAGACGCAATATTAATAAAAAGACGAATAATAAAAATTCGTCGTTTTATGGCTGTTTTACGCGCGTTAAAACGTGCAGATTAAAAGCTCGCTGTTTTGCTAAAATAAAGTATTTTCAAGCATTTTAGATCGTTGAAATCGTTCAACAGAAGCAATATTAATAAAAACGAATAATGTACCCGTCGCTTTTGAGCGTTTTACGCGTTAAAAAACGCAGATTAAAGTCAAAACGTGCTGTTTTGCTAAAATAAGCATTTTCAACCATTTTAGATCGTTGAAATCGTTCAAATAGACGCGCAATAAAAATAAAACGAATAATAAAAATTTCGTCGTTTTATGCCGTTTTACGCGTTAAAAACGTAAGCTGGACAAAAAGCTCAAAACGTGCTGTTTTGCTAAAATAAGTATTTTCACATTTTAGATCGTTGAAATCGATCAAATAGAAGCAATATTAATCAAAACAAATAATAAAAATTCGTCGTTTTATGCTGTTTTACGCATTAAAACGTAGATTGCGCTCAAAAACGTGCTGTTTTGCTAAAAATAAGCATTTTCAAGCATTTTAGATCGTTGAAACGTTCAAATAGACGCACAAAAATAAAAAACGAATAAAAATTTCGTCGTTTTATGCTGTTTTACGCGTTAAAAACGCAGAATACCAAAAACGTGCTGTTTTGCTAAAATAAGCATTTTTCCAGCATTTTAGATCAACGTTGAAATGTTCAAATAGACGCGCAATATTAATAAAAAAAACGAATAATAAAAAATTTCGTCGTTTTTATGCGTTGTTTTACGCGTTAATACGCAGATTAAAAGCTCAAAACGTGTTGTTTTGCTAAAATACATTTTCAAGCATTTTAGATCGTTGAAATCAGTTAAATAGACGCAATAAAAATAAAAACGAATAATGTACTTTCGTCGTTTTTATGCTGTTTTACTCGTTAAAAAACGCTAAGAATAAAAGCCCAAATGTGCTGTTTTGTTAAAATAAGCATTTTCAAGCATTTTTAGAAACGTTGAAATCGTTCAACAGACGCAATATTAATAAAAACGAATAATAAAAAATTTCGTCGTTTTATGCTGTTTTACGCGTTAAAAACGCAGATTAAAGCTCAAAACGTGCTGTTTTGCTGTAAACAAGCATTTTCAAGCATTTTATCGCTGAAATCGTTCAAATAGAAGCAATAAAAAAAAATAAAAATTTCGTCGTTTTATGTTTTTTACGCGTTAAAACGCAGAATAAAAAGCTCATGCTTTTGCTTAAATAAGCATTTTAAAACATTTTAAACGTTGAAATCGTTCAAAAGACGCAATATTAATTTAAAAAAGAATAATAAAATTTCGTCGTTTTTATGCTGTTTTACGCGTTAAACGCAGATTAAACTCAAAACGTCTGTTTTGCTAAAATAAACATTTTCAAGCATTTTGTCGTTGAATCGTTTTAAATAGAAAAATTTAAAAAAAACGAATAATAAAAAATTTGTCGTTTTTATGCTGTTTTTCGCGTTAAAACGCCCGATTAAAAGCTCAAAAAGTGCTGTTTTGCCAAAAAAGGGATTTTTTAAGCATTTTGTCCCTTGCAAACGTTCAAAAAAAAACTTATTAATAAAAAAGGGAAAAATAAAAAAAATTTGTCGTTTTTTTGTTTTTTCGCGTTAAAACGCCCGATTAAAAGCTCAAAACGTGCTGTTTTGCTTTAAAAAAAAGCTTTTCGCCCTTTTTTGATCGTTGGGAAAACGTTCAAATAGACGCAATAAAAAAAAAAACCAATAATAAAAAATTTTGTCGTTTTATGGGTGTTTTACGCGTTAAATCGCAGAAAAAGCTCAAAACGTGCTGTTTTCTTTAAAAAAAGCATTTTTTGCCCTTTTTTATCGTTTAAATTTGTTCAAATAGACCCCAAATTTAAAAAAAAAGAAAAATAAAAAAATTTCCCCTCGTTTTATGTTGTTTTACGCGTTAAAACGCAGATTAAAAAACAAAACTTCTGTTTGCCCAAAAAAAAGGGATTTTTTGCATTTTAGATCGTTTGGGAAAACGTTCAAATAGGGAAACAAATTTAAAAAAAAGAAAAATAAAAAAATTCCCTCGTTTTTATTTTGTTTACGCGTTAAAACGCAGATTAAAAACTCAAAAAAGTGCTGTTTTGTTTAAAAAAAACATTTTCAAAAATTTTAAATCCCCTTAAATAAACACCAATAAAAAAAAGAATAATAAAAAATTTTTGTCGTTTTTTTGCTGTTTTACGCGTTAAAAAAGCAGAATAAAAAACTCAAAAAGTGCTGTTTTTGCCCAAAATAAAACATTTTCAAGCATTTTAGATCGTTGGGAAATTCGTTTTCCCAAAAAGACGCAATATTTAAAAACGAATAATTAAAAAAATTTTGTTTTTTGCTGTTTTTCCCTTAAAAAGCTGATTAAAAACCCCAAAAAGTGCTGTTTTGCTAAAAAAAAAGCATTTTCAAGCATTTTAAAATCGTTGAAATCGTTCAAATAGAAACTTAAAAAATAAAAAAAAATAATAAAGTTTCCCCTCGTTTTATGCTGTTTTTCGCGTTAAAAAGCAGTTAAAAAAAACGGGGCTGTTTTGCTAAAAAAACATTTTCAAGCATTTTAGATCGTTGAAATCGTTCAAATAGACGCAAAAAAAAATAAAAAAAGAATAATAAAAAAAATTGCCCTTTTTTTGCTTTTTTTTACGCGTTAAACGCAATTAAAAACTCAAAAAGTGCTGTTTTGCTAAAATAAGCATTTTCGCCCTTTTTTGGGTCGTTGAAATCGTTCAAAAGACGCAATAAAAATAAAAAAGAAAAATAAAAATTTCGTCCCTTTTTTTCGGGTTTTCGCGTTAAAACGCTGATTAAAAGCCCCAAAACGGGGCTGTTTTTGCTAAAAAAATTTTTCCCAAACAAATCCCTTGGGAAAAGATCAAAAGAAACAATATTAATCAAAAAAAAATAATTTTCCCCTCGTTTTTATGTTTTTTTACGCGTTAAAACGCTGATTAAAAACTCAAAACGTGCTGTTTTTTCTAAAATAAAAACATTTTCAAGCCCTTTTAAAATCCCCTTGGGGAAAACGTTTTTAAATAGACGCAAAAAATTAATAAAAACGGTTAAAAAAATTCCCTCGTTTTTTTGCTGTTTTACGCGTTAAAACGCAGATTCTCAAAACGTCTTTTTTTTGCTAAAATAAGCATTTTCCAAAACATTTTAGATCGTTGAAATCGTTCAAAAAAAAGCAAAAAATAAAAAAGAATAATAAAAAAATTTTGTGTTTTATGCTGTTTTCGCGTTAAAACGCTGATTAAAACTCAAAAAATTTTGTTTTGCTAAAAAATTTTTTTAAGCATTTTGATCTTTTTAAATCGATCAAATAAACAATATTAATCAAAACAAATAATAAAAAATTTTTTTTTATGCTGTTTTTCGCATTAAAACGTAGATTAAAACTCAAAAAGTGCTGTTTTTGCTAAAATAAGCATTTTCGCTTTTTGATCGTTGAAATCGTTCAAATAGACCAAAAAAATAAAACGAATTAAAAAACGTGTTTTATGCTGTTTTCCCTTAAAAAAGCAGGGGAAAAAAGCCCCAAAAAGTGCTGTTTTGCTAAAAATAAACATTTTTTCCGGGTTTTTTGATCGTTGAAATCCCTTCAAATAGACGCAATATTAATAAAAACGAATAATAAAAAAATTTTGTCGTTTTTATCTGTTTTGCGTTAATACGCAGATTAAAGCTCAAAAAGTGCTGTTTGCTAAAAAAAGCATTTTTTAAGCATTTTAGATCTTGAAATCCCTTCAAATAGACCAAAAAAAATAAAAACGAATTTAAAAAAAATTTCGTCGTTTTTTTTGCTGTTTTTCTCGTTAAAAAAGCAGAATAAAAGAAATGTGCTGTTTTGTTAAAATAAGCATTTTTAAAGCAGGGAAAGTTGAAATCGTTCAAAAAAGACCCAAAAATTAATAAAAAAAAAAAAATAAAAAT
>NW_027047631.1:0-13625 GCF_025399875.1 Dalotia coriaria
AAGTTAAATTTGTTCAAAAAAAAGGGGTTTAAAAAAATAAAAAAAATTCGTCGTTTTTTTGCTGTTTTTCGCGTTAAAAAGCGATTAAAACTCAAAAAAGTGCTGTTTTTTTTCTTAAAATAACATTTTCAACATTTTTAATCGTTGAAATCGTTCAAATAAAACGCAATAAAAAAAAAACGAATAATAAAAATTTCGTCGTTTTTTTGCTGTTTTACGCGTTAAAACGCAGATTAAAGCTCAAAACGTGCTGTTTTGCTAAAATAAAGCATTTTCAAATTTTAGATCGTTGAAATCGTTCCCAAAAAGAAGCAATATTATAAAAAAAAGAATAATAAAAAAATTTGTCGTTTTTTTGCTTTTTTTTTACGCGTTAAAACCCGATTAAAACTCAAAACGTGCTGTTTTGCCAAAAAAAAACATTTTCAAGCTTTTGAAACGTTGAAATCGTTCCCAAAAAGAAGCAATATTTAAAAAAAGAATAATAAAAAAATTTGTCGTTTTTTTGCTGTTTTTTCGGGTTTAAAAAGCAGATTAAAGCTCAAAAACGTGCTGTTTTGCTAAAAATTTAAACATTTTTAAGCATTTTTGATCGTTGAAATCGTTTAAAAAAGGGGGGGAATATTAATAAAAACGAATAAAAAAATTTTTTGCGTTTTTATGCTGTTTTTCGCGTTCGCGGATTAAAGCTTAAAACGTGCTGTTTTTTCTTAAAATAAGCATTTTCAAAAACCCTTTTAGATCGTTGAAATCGTTCAAATAAAGCAAAATTATAAAAAAAGAATTAAAAAAAATTTGTCGTTTTTATCTTTTTTTTAAAACGCAGATTAAAGCTCAAAAAGTGCTGTTTTCCTTTTTAAAAAGCATTTTCAAGCATTTTAGATCGTTAAAACGTTCAAATGGGGCAATATTAATAAAAACGAATAATAAAAATTTTGTCGTTTTTTTAAAGCTGTTTTTACCCTTAAAAAAGCAGATTAAAATAAAAAGTGCTGTTTTGCTAAAAAAAAGCATTTTCAAGCATTTTTTGATGGGTTTAAATCGTTCAAATGGGCGCAATAAAAAAAAGAATAATAAAAATTTCGTCGTTTTTTTGCTTTTTTTTACGCGTTAAAACGCAGAATTTAAACCCAAAATTTCTGTTTTTTCTTTTAAAAAAAAGCATTTTCAAACATTTTAGAAAGGGTTTTTAAAAACGTTCAAAAAAGACGCAATAAAAAAAAACAATAATAAAAATTTCGTCGTTTTTATGCTGTTTTACGCGTTAAAACGCAGGTAAAACCAAAAGTGCTGTTTTCTTTTAAAAAAAGCATTTTCAAGCATTTTAGATCGTTGAAATCGTTCCCAAAAAAACCCAAAATTAATAAAAACGAATAATAAAAATTTTGTCGTTTTTTTGCTGTTTTACGCGTTAAAACCGTTTAAAAGGGTGTTTTTCTAAAATAAGCCCTTTTCAAGCATTTTAATCGTTGAAATCCCTTCAAATAGAAGCAATAAAATAAAAAAAAAATAATAAAAAATTTTGTCGGGTTTTTTGCTGTTTTGGGGAAAAAAGCAATTAAAAACTCAAAAAAGTGCTGTTTTGCTTCCATTTTCAAATTTTGATCGTTGAAATCGTTCCCAAAAAGACGCAATAAAAAAAAAACGAATAATAAAATTTCGTCGTTTTATGCTGTTTTACGCCCAAAAAGGGTAAAACTCAAAACTTTCTGTTTTTTCTAAAAAAAGCATTTTCAAGCATTTTAGATCGTTGAAATCGTTAAAAAAGAAGCAATATTAATAAAAACGAATAATAAAAAATTTTGTCGTTTTTATGCTGTTTTTCGCGTTAAAACCCGATTAAACCCCAAAACGTGCTGTTTTGCTAAAATAAAACATTTTTTAAGCATTTTAGATCGTTGAAATCGTTTTAAATAGAAGCAATATTAATAAAAAAGAATAATAAAAATTCGTCGTTTTTTTGCTGTTTTTTCGCGTTAAAAAGCAGATTAAAACTCAAACGTGCTTTGTTTGTAAAGCCAGCATTTTCAAGCATTTTTAGATCGTTGAAATCGGAACGAAATAAGAAGCAATATTAATAAAAACGAATAATAAAAATTCGTCGTTTTATGCTGTTTACGCCCGTTAAAACGCAGATTAAAGCTCAAAACGTGCTGTTTTTGCTACAAAATAAGCATTTTCAAGCATTTTAGATCGTTGAAATCACGTTCAAATAGATACGTAAAAATAAAAACGAATAATAAAAATTTCGTCGTTTTACATGCTGTTTTACGCGTTAAAACGCAGAATAAAACCCAAATGTGCTGTTTTTGCTAAAATAAGCATTTTGCAAACATTTTTAGATCATTTGAAATCGTTCAAATAGACGCAATATTAATAAAAACGAATAATAAAAATTTCGTCGTTTTATGCTGTTTTACGCGTTAAAACGCAGATTAAAACTCAAAACGTGCTGTTTTGCTAAAATAAAAGCATTTTCAAGCATTTTAGATCGTTGAAATCGTTTGAAATAGAAGCAATATTAATAAAAAGCGAATAATAAAAATTCGTCGTTTTTTGTAACATTTTACGCGTTAAAACGCAGATTAAAGTTAAAAACGTGCTGTTTTGCTAAAATAAGCATTTTCAAGCATTTTAGATCGTTGAAATCGTTCAAATAGACGCAATAAAATAAAAACGAATAATAAAAATTTCGTCGTTTTTATGCTGTTTACGCGTTAAAACGCAGAATAAAGCTCAAACGTGCTGTTTTGCTAAAATAAGCATTTTTCAAGCATTTTAGATCGTTGAAATCGTTCAAATAGACGCAATGATAATAAAAACGAATAATAAAAATTTCGTCGTTTTTTTATGCTGTTTTTACGCGTTAAACGTAGATTAAAAGCTCAAAACGTGCTGTTTTGCAAAATAAACATTTTCAAGCATTTTAGATCGTTGAAAATCGTTCAAATAGAAGCAATATTAATAAAAACGGGCATAAAAAATTCGTCGTTTTTTATGCTGTTTTACGCGTTAAACGCAGATTAAAACTCAAAACGTGCTGTTTTGCTCACAAAATAAGCATTTTCAAAAGCATTTTAGATCGTTGAAATCCGTTCAAATAGAAGCAATATTAATAAAAACGAATAATAAAAAAATTCGTCGTTTTTATGCTGTTTACGCGTTAAAACACTTGGTGCAGCTCAAAACGTGCTGTTTTGCTAAAATAAGCATTTTCAAGCATTTTAGATCGTTAAGAATCGTTCAAATGGACGCAATATTAATAAAAACGAGTAATAAAAATTTCGTCGTTTTTATGCTGTTTTACGCGTTAAAACGCAGATTAAAGCTCAAAACGTGCTGTTTTGCTAAAATAAGCATTTTCAAGCGTTTTTAGATCGTTGAAATCGTTCAAATAGACGCAATAAAAATAAACGAATAATAAAATTTCGTCGTTTTTATACTGTTTTACGCGTTAAAACGCAAAATAAAACTCAAAACGTGCTGTTTTGCTAAAATAAGCATTTTCAAGCATTTAGATCGTTGAAATCGTTCAAATAGACGCAATATTAATAAAAACGAATAATAAGAATTTCGTCGTTTTTTGTGCTGTTTTACGCGTTAAAACGCAGATTAAAACTCAAGCATTGCTGTTTTTGCTAAAATAAGCATTTTCCAAGCATTTTTAGATCGTTGAAATCGTTTTAAATACGGCAATATTATAAAAACGAATAATATAAAATTCGTCGTTTTATGCTGTTTTACGCGATTAAGAAACGCAGATTTAAAACTCAAAACGTGCTGTTTTTGCTAAAATAAGCATTTTCAAGCATTTAGATCGTTGGAAATCGTTCAAATAGACGCAATAAAAATAAAAACGAATAATAAAAATTTCGTCGTTTTTATGCTGTTTTTACGCGTTAAAACGCAGATTAAAAGCTCAAAACGTGCTGTTTTGCGTAAAATAAGCGGCATTTTAGATCGTTGAAATCGTTCAAATAGAAGCAATATTATAAAAACGAATAATAAAAATTCGTCGTTTTTATGCTGTTTTTACGCGTTAAACGCAGATTAAAGCTCAAACGTGCTGTTTGCTAAAATAAGCATTTTCCGTACGTTTAGATCGTTAAATCGTTGAAATAGAAGCAATATTATAAAAACGAATAATAACTAAAAGTTGTCGTTTTTTTTATGCTGTTTTACGCGTTAAAACGCAGATTAAAGCTCAAAACGTGCTGTTTTTGCTAAAATAAGCATTTTTCAAGCATTTTTAGATCGTTGAAATCGTTCAAATAGACGCAATATTAATAAAACGAATAATAAAAGAATTTCGTCGTTTTATGCTGTTTTACGCGTTAAAACGCAGATTAAAGCAAAAACGTGCTGTTTTTGCTAAAATAAGCATTTTCAAGCATTTTGAATCGTTGAAATCGTTCAAGTAAACAATATTATAAAAACGAATAATATTAAAAAATTCGTCGTTTTTTGCTGTTTACGCGTTAAACGCAGATTAAAGCTCAAAACGTGCTGTTTTGCTAAAATAAGCATTTTCAAGCATTTTAGATCGTTGAAATCGTTCCAAATAGAGCAATATTATAAAAGCGAATAATAAAAATTCGTCGTTTTATGCTGTTTACGCGTTAAAACGCAGATTAAAAGCTCAAAACGTGCTGTTTTGCACAAAATAAGCATTTTCAAGCATTTTTTAGATCGTTGAAATCGTTCAAATAGAAGCAATATTAATAAAAACGAATAATAAAAATTCGTCACGTTTTTGTACTGCGCACGCGTTAAAACGCAGATTAAAAGCTCAAAACGTGCTGTTTTGCTAAAATAAAGCATTTTCAAGCATTTTTTAGATCGTTGAAATCGTTCAAATATAGAAGCAATATTAATAAGAAACGAATAATAAAAATTCGTCGTTTTATGCTGTTTTACGCGTTAAAACGCAGATTAAAGCTCAAAACGTGCTGTTTTGCTAAAATAAGCATTTTCGAAGCATTTTAGATCGTTGAAATCGTTCAAATGGACGCAATATTAATAAAAACAGGCAGATAATAAAATTTCGTCGTTTTTATGTGCTGTTTTGCGCGTTAAAAGAAACGCAGATTAAAAGCTCAAAACGTGCTGTTTGCTAAAATAAGCATTTTCAGCATTTTTAGATGGTTGAAATCGTTCAAATAGACGCAATAAAATAAAAACGAATAATAAAAATTTCGTCGTTTTATGTGCTGTTTTTGCGTTAAAACGCAGAATAAAGCCCAAATGTGCTGTTTTTTGCTAAAATAAGCATTTTCAAGCATTTAGATCGTTGAAATCCTCGTTCAAAATAGACGCAATATTAATAAAAACGAATAATAAAAATTTCGTCGTTTTTATGCTGTTTTACGCGTTAAAACGCGGTTAAGCTCAAAACGTGCTGTTTTGCTAAAATAAAAGCATTTTCAAGCATTTTAGATCGTTGGAAATCGTTCAAATACGAAGCAATATTAATAAAAGCGAATAATATAAAAATTCGTCGTTTTTATGCTGTTTTACGCGTTAAAAACGCAGATTAAAAACTCAAAACGTGCTGTTTTGCTAAAATAAGCATTTTCAGCATTTTAGATCGTTGAAATCGTTCAAATAGACGCAATAAAATAAAAACCAATAATAAAAAATTTCGTCGTTTTTATGCTGTTTTACGCGTTAAAACGCAGAATAAAGAAAAACGTGCTGTTTTGCTAAAATAAGCATTTTCAAGCATTTTAGATCGTTGAAATCAGCGTTCAAAATAGACATAATATTAATAAAAACGAATAATAAAATTTCGTCGTTTTATGCTGTTTTACGCGTTAAAACGAAGATTAAAGCTCAAAACGATGCTTGTTTTGCTAAAATAAACATTTTCAAGCATTTTAGATCGTTGAAATCGTTCGATAAAGCAATATTAATAAAAACGAATAATAAAATTCGTCGTTTTTATGCTGTTTTACGCGTTAAAACGCAGATTAAAACTCAAAACGTGCTGTTTTGCTAAAATAAGCATTTTCAAGCATTTTAGATCGTTGAAATCGTTCAAATAGAAGCAATATTAATAAAAACGAATAATAAAATTCGTCGTTTTTATGCTGTTTACGCCGATTAAAAACGCAGATTAAAGCGCAAACGTACTGTTTTGCTAAAATAAAGCATTTTTCAAGCATTTTAGATCGTTGAAATCGTACAAATGGACGCAATATTAAATAAAAAACGAATAATAAAATTTCGTCGTTTTTGTGCTGTTTGCCCGTTAAAACGCAGATTAAAGCTCAAAACGTGCTGTTTTGCTAAAATAAACATTTTCAAGCATTTTAGATCGTTGGAAATCGTTCAAATAGACGCAATAAAAATAAAAAAATGAATAATAAAATTTCGTCCCCGTTTTATGCTGTTTTACGCGTTAAAACGCAGTTAAAGCTCAAAACGTGCTGTTTTGCTTTAAAATAAGCGCATTTTCAAGCATTTTAGATCGTTGAAATCTGATTCGATAGACGCAATAAAAATAAAAACGGAATAATAAAAATTTCGTCGTTTTTTATGCTGTTTTACGCGTCAAAACGCAGAATAAAACCCAAATGTGCTGTTTGTTAAAATAAGCATTTTCAAGCATTTTAGATCGTTGAAATCGTTTCAAATAGACGCAATATTAATAAAAACGAATAATAAAAATTTCGTCGTTTTATGCTGTTTTACGCGTTAAACGCAGATTAAAGCTCCAAAACGTGCTGTTTTGCTAAAATAAGCATTTTCAAGCATTTTAGATCGTTGAAATCGTTCAAATAGAAGCAATATTAATAAAAACGAATAATAAAAATTCGTCGTTTTTATGCTGTTTACGCGTTAAAACGCAGATTAAAACTCAAAACGTGCTGTTTTGCTAAAATAAAGCATTTTCAAGCATTTTTAGATGCGTTGAAATCGTTCAAATAAGTGCAATAAAAATAAAAACGAATAATAAAAATTTCGTCGTTTTTACGTAACGTTTTACGCGTTAAAACGCAGAATAAAGCCCAAATGTGCTGTTTGCTAAAATAAGCATTTCCAGAAGCATTTAGATCGTTGAAATCGTTCAAATAGACGCAATATTAATAAAACGAATAATAAAATTTCGTCGTTTTTATGCTGTTTGCGTTAAAACGCAGATTAAACTCAAAACGTGCTGTTTTGCTAAAATAAAGCATTTTCAAGCATTTAGATCGTTGAAATCGTTCAAATAGAAACAATATTAATAAAAACGAATAATAAAAATTCGTCGTTTTTATGCTGTTTACGCGTTAAACGCAGATTAAAGTTAAACGTGTGCTGTTTTGCTAAAATAAACATTTTCAAGCATTTTTAGATCGTTGAAATCGTTTAAATAGACGCAATAAAAATAAAAAACGAATAATAAAAATTTTACCGTCGTTATGCTGTTTTTACGCTTTAAAACGCAGAATAAAAGCTCAAACGTGCTGTTTTGCTTTAAAATAAGCATTTCAAGCATTTTTAGATCGTTTGAAATCGTGGAAATAGACGCATCGTAATAAAACGAATAATAAAATTTCGTCGTTTTGTACTTGAACACGCGTTAAAACGTAGTTCAAAGCTCAAAACGTGCTGTTTTGCAAAATAAGCATTTTTCAAGCATTTTAGATCGTTGAAATCGTTCAAATAAGCAATATTAATAAAAGACGAATAATAAAAAATTCGTCGTTTTTATGCTGTTTTACGCCGTTAAAACGCAGATTAAAGCTCAAAACGTGCTGTTTTAACGATAATAAACGTGCAAAGCATTTTAGATCGTTGAAATCGTTCCAAATAGAAGCAATATTAATAAAAACGAATAATAAAATTCGTCGTTTTATGCTGTTTTACGCGTTAAAACGCAGATTAAAACTCAAAACGTGCTGTTTTAGCACAAATAATAAAAGCAGTACGAAGCATTTTAGATCGTTAGAAATCGTTCCGTGGACGCAAGCATTAATAAAAACAAATATACCATTTATCATTTTATACTGTTACGCGTTAAAACGCAGATTAAAACTCAAAACATTAACGCACAAAATAAGCATTTTCAAGCGTTTTAGATCGTTGAAATCGTTCCAAATAGACGCAATAAAAATAAAAACGAATAATAAAAATTTCGTCGTTTTTTATACTGTTTTTACGCGTTAAAACGCAGAATAAAGCTCAAAACGTGCTGTTTTGCTAAAATCGCATTTTCAAGCATTTTAGATCGTTGAAATCGTTCAAATAGACGCAATATTAATAAAAAGCGAATAATAAAAATTTCGTCGTTTTTGTGCTGTTTTACGCGTTAAACGCAGATTAAAGAAGAAACTCAAAACGTGCTGTTTGCTAAAATAAGCATTTTTCAAGCATTTTTAGATCGATTTAAATCGTTCAAATAGAAGCAATAGTATAAAAAAACGAATAATAAAAATTCGTCGTTTTATGCTGTTTTTACGCGTTAAAACGCAGATTAAAGAAAATAAACGTGCTGTTTTAGCACAAAATAAGCATTTTCAAGCATTTTAGATCGTTGAAATCGTTCAAATAGACGCAATAAAATAAAAACAGATAATAAAGAATTTCGTCGTTTTTATGCTGTTTTGCGTTAAAACGCAGATTAAAACTCAAAACGTGCTGTTTTGCTAAAATAAGCATTTTCAAGCATTTTAGATCGTTGAAATCGTTCAAATAGAAACAATATTATAAAAAACGAATAATAAAAAATTCGTCGTTTTTATGCTGTTTTACGTTAAACGCAGATTAAAGCTCAAAACGTGCTGTTTTGCTAAAATAAGCATTTTCAAGCGTTTTTAGATCGTTGAAATCGTTCAAATAGAAGCAATATTATAAAAACGAATAATAATAAAAAATTCGTCGTTTTATGCTGTTTACGCGTTAAACGCAGATTAAAAACTCAAAACGTGCTGTTTTTGCTAAAATAAGCATTTTCAAGCATTTTTAGATCGTTGAAATCGTTCAAATAGACGCAATATTATTAAAAACGAATAATAAAAATTTCATTGGTTTTATGCTGTTTACGCGTTAAAACGCAGATTAAAGCTTAAAACGTGCTGTTTTGCTAAAATAAGCATTTTCAAGCATTTTTTTAGATCGTTGAAATCACGTTCAAATACGTAATATTATAAAGGCGGAATAAAGATTCGTCGTTTTTTATGCTGTTTACGCGTTAAAACGCAGATTAAGCTCAAAACGATGCTGTTTTGGCACAAAATACAGCATTTTCAAGCATTTTTTAGATCGTTTGAAATCGTTCAAATAGAAGCAATATTAATAAAAACAGATAATAAAAAATTTCGTCGTTTTATGCTGTTTTACATAAAACGCAGATTAAAGCTCAAAACGTGCTGTTTTGCTGAAAGCATTTTCAAGCATTTTAGATCGTTGGAAATCGTTCAAATAGAAGCAATATTATTAATAAAAAGCAGACCGTAAAATTCGTCGTTTTTATGCTGTTTTACCGCGTTAAAACGCAGATTAAAAACAAAAACGTGCGCACAAAATAAGCATTTTCAAGCATTTTTAGGTCGTTGAAATCGTTCAAATGGACGCAATATTAATAAAAAGGCGAATACAGCCGTAAATTTTAGTGTTTTATGCTGTTTTTACGCGTTTAAAACGCAGATTAAAGCTCAAAACGTGCTGTTTTGCTAAAATAAGCATTTTCAAGCATTTTAGATGATTTGAAATCATTCAAATAGACGCAATAAAAATAAAAACGAATAATAAAATTTCGTCACGTTTTATGCTGTTTTACTGCCGGCAGATAAGCTAAAATGCCGTTTTGCTGGTCGCCCATTTTCAAAGGCATTTGATCGTTGAAATCGTTCAAATAGACGCAATATTAATAAAAACGAATAATAAAAATTTCGTCGTTTTATGCTGTTTTACGCGTTAAAACGCAGATTAAAACTCAAAGGCAGTACTGTTTTGCTAAAATAAAGCATTTTCAAGCATTTTAGATCGTTGAAATCGTTCAAATAGAAGCAATATTAATAAAAGCGAATAATAAAATTCGTCGTTTTTATGCTGTTTTACGCGTTAAAACGCAGATAAACTCAAAACGTGCTGTTTTGCTAAAATAAGCATTTTCAAGCGCTGAATCCCGTTGAAATCGTTCAAATAGACGCAATATTAATAAAACAGATAATAAAAATTTCGTCTTTTATGCTGTTTTACGCGTTAAACGCAGATTAAAACTCAAAACGTGCTGTTGCTGATAAGCATTTTAAAGCATTTTTTAGATCGTTGAAAATCGTTCAAATAGAAGCAATATTAATAAAAACGAATAATAAAAAATTCGTGATTTTATGCTGTTTACGCGTTAAAACGCAGATTAAGCCAAAACGTGCTGTTTTGCTAAAATAAGCATTTTCAAGCATTTTAGATCGTTGAAATCGTTTAAAATAGAAGCAATATTAATAAAAACGAATAATAAAAAAAATTACGTCGTTTTTTATGCTGTTTTGCCGTTAAAGCGCAGATTAAAGCTCAAAACGTGCTGTTTTGCTAAAATAAGCATTTTCAAGCATTTTAGATCGTTGGAAATCGTTCAAATAGAAGCAATATTAATAAAAACGAATAATAAAAAATTCGTCGTTTTTATGCTGTTTTACGCGTTAAAACGCAGATTAAAGCTCAAAACGTGCTGTTTTGGTAAAATAAAGCATTTTCAAGCATTTTAGATCGTTGAAATCGTTCAAATGGACGCAATATTAATAAAAACGAATAATAAAATTTCGTCGTTTTTTACATGCGCATTTTGCGCGCGTTAAAACGCAGATTAAAGCTCAAAACGTGCTGTTTTGCTAAAAGTAAGCATTTTCAAGCGTTTTAGATCGTTGAAATCGTTCAGGCGTAGACGCAATAAAATAAAACGAATAATAAAAAAATTTCGTCGTTTTATACTGTTTACAGTTAAAACGCGGAATAAAACTCAAAACATTAACTGTTTTTGCTAAAATAAGCATTTTCAAGCATTTTTTAGATCGTTGAAATCGTTCAAATAGACGCAATATTAATAAAAACGAATAATAAAAATTTCGTCGTTTTTTGTGCTGTTTTACGCGTTAAAACGCAGATTAAAAGCTCAAAACGTGCTGTTTGCTTTAAAATAAGCATTTTCAAGCATTTTAGATCGTTGAAATCGTTCAAATAGAAGCAATATTATAAAAAAACGAATAATAAAAAATTCGTCGTTTTATGCTGTTTTACGCGTTAAAACGCAGATTAAAAGCTCAAAACGTGCTGTTTTTGCTAAAATAAAGCATTTTCAAGCATTTTAGATCGTTGAAATCGTTCAAAATAGAAGCAATATTATAAAAACGAATAATAAAAATTTGTCGTTTTGTAACATTTTTACGCGGTTAAAACGCAGATTGAAGCTCAAAACGTGCTGTTTTGCTAAAATAAGCATTTTCAAGCATTTTAGATCGTTGAAATCGTTTCAAATAGACGCAATATTAATAAAACAGAATAATAAAAAGAACCGTCGTTTTTTATGCTGTTTTGCGCGTTAAAACGCAGATTAAAGCAAAACATTGCTGTTTTTTGCTAAAATAAGCATTTTCCAAGCGTAGATCGTTGAAATCGTTCAAATAGAAGCAATAGTTATAAAAGAGCGAATAACAAAATTCGTCGTTTTATGCTGTTTACGCGTTGAAACGCAGATTAAAGCTCAAAACGTGCTGTTTTGCTAAAATAAGCATTTTCAAGCATTTTAGATCGTTGAAATCGTTCAAATAGAAGCAATATTAATAAAAACGAATAATAAAAATTCATGGTTTTTATGTATTTTACGCGTTAAAACGCAGATTAAAGCTCAAAAGCATTGCTGTTTTGCTAAAATAAGCATTTTTCAAGCATTTTTAGATCGTTGAAATCGTTCCGTGAAGCAATATTAATAAAAACGAATAATAAAAATTCGTCGTTTTTATGCTGTTTTTACGCGTTAAACGCAGATTAAAGCTCAAAACGTGCTGTTTGCTAAAATAAACATTTTCAAGCATTTTAGATCGTTGAAATCGTTCAAATGGACGCAATTAATAAAAACGAATAATAAAAATTTCGTCGTTTTTTATGCTGTTTTACGCGTTAAAACGCAGATTAAAACTCAAAACGTGCTGTTTTGCTAAAATAAGCATTTTCAAGCGTGCAGATGGTTGAAATCGTTCCAAATAGACGCAATAAAAATAAAAACGAATAATAAAAATTTCGTCGTTTTTTATGCTGTTTACGCGTTAAAACGCAGAATAAAGCCAAATATTGCTTTTGTTTTTGCTTTAAAATAAGCATTTTCAAGCATTTTAGATCGTTGAAATCACGTTCAAAATAGACGCAATAGTAATAAAAACAGATAATAAAAATTTTACGTTCGTTTTTATGCTGTTTTACGCGTTAAACGCAGATTAAAGCTCAAAACGTGCTGTTTTGCTAAAATAACATTTTCAAGCATTTTAGATCGTTGAAATCGTTCAAATAGAAGCAATATTAATAAAAAGCGAATAATAAAAAATTCGTCACGTTTTTTATGCTGTTGTTTTTACGCGTTAAACGCGATTAAAACTCAAAACGTGCTGTTTTGCTTTAAAATAAGCATTTTCAAGCATTTTTAGATCGTTGAAATCGTTCAAATAGACGCAATAAAATAAAAAAGAATTAATAAAAATTTCGTCGTTTTTGTAGCATTTTGCGCGTTAAAACGAAAGATAAAACCAAGCATTTGCTGTTTAAAATAAGCATTTTCAAGCATTTTAGATCGCGAAATCGTTCAAAATAGACGCAATATTAATAAAAACGAATAATAAAATTTCGTGTCGTTTTTTATGCTGTTTTACGCGTTAAAGAAACGCAGATTAAAACTCAAAACGTGCTGTTTTGCTAAAATAAGCATTTTCAAGCATTTTAGATCACGTTGAAATCGTTCCAAATAGAAGCAATATTAATAAAAAACGAATAATAAAAATTCGTCGTTTTTATGCTGTTTTACGCGTTAAAACGCGAATTAAAGCTCAAAACATTAACATTTTAAAATAAGCATTTTCAAAGCATTTTAGATCGTTGAAATCGTTCAAATAGAAGCAATATTAATAAAAACGAATAATAAAAAATTCGTCGTTTTTTATGCTTTGTTTACGCGTTAAAACGCAGATTAAAGCTCAAAACGTGCTGTTTTGCTTTAAAATAAGCATTCAAGCATTTTAGATCGTTGGGGAAATCGTTCCGTGGACGCAATATTGGCAAAAACGAATAATAAAAATTTCGTCGTTTTACATGCCGACGCGTTAAAACGCGTTAAAACTCAAAACGTGCTGTTTTACAATATAAGCATTTTCAAGCATTTTAGATCGTTGAAATCACGTTCAAATAGACGCAATAAAATAAAAACGAATAATAAAAATTTCGTCGTTTTATGCTGTTTTACGCGTTAAAACGCAGATTAAAGCTCAAAACGCTGTTTTGCTGAAATAAGCATTTTCAAGCATTTTAGATTGTTAGAAATCGTTCAAATAGACGCAATAAAAATAAAAAACGAATAATAATAAAAAATTTCGTCGTTTTTATGCTGTTTTACGCGTTAAAACGCAGATAAAAGCCAAATGTGCTGTTTTGTTAAA
>NW_027047632.1:0-13625 GCF_025399875.1 Dalotia coriaria
TTGTTTTACCTTCCGTTAAAATTCGTTTCTTTTCAAGCATTTTTTGATCCCCTTGAAATCGTTCAAATAGACGCAATATTAATAAAAACAATAATAAAAAACGTCGTTGTTATGCTGTTTTACGCGTTAAAACGCAGATTAAAACTCAAAAATTTCTGTTTTCAAAATAATCATTTTCAAACATTTTGGGTCGTTGAAATCGTTTTAAATAGACGCAATATTAATAAAAACGAATAATAAAAATTTCGTCGTTTTTTTGCTGAAAAGCGCTAAACACAGATTAAAAAACTCAAAAAGTGCTGTTTTGCTAAAATAAGCATTTTCAAAAAATTTTGATCGTTGAAATCGTTCAAATAAAAACAATATTAATAAAAAAAGAATAATAAAAAAAAAACGTCGTTTTATGCTGTTTTTCGCGTTAAAACGCAGATTAAAACTCAAAACGTGCTGTTTTGCTAAAATAAGCATTTTCAAGCCCTTTTAGATCGTTGAAATCGTTCAAATAGAAGCAATATTAATAAAAAAAGAATAATAAAAATTTCGTCGTTTTTTTTTTGCTGTTTTACGCGTTAAAAAGCAGATTAAAACTCAAAACGTGCTGTTTTGCTAAAATAACATTTTCAAACATTTTTTGATCGGAAAAGTTCTGAAACAATATTAATAAAAAAAATAATAAAAAAATTTGTCGTTTTATGCTGTTTTTCGCGTTAAAACGCAGATTAAAACTCAAAACGTGCTTTTTTTTTGCTAAAATAATCATTTTTTAAAAACATTTTTGATCGTTGAAATCCCTTCAAATAGACGCAATATTAATAAAAAAGAATAATAAAAAATTTTTTTCGTTTTTTTTTTGCTGTTTTTCGCGTTAAAACGCAGATTAAAAAAACTAAAACGTGCTGTTTTTCTAAAAAAATCATTTTTTAAGCATTTTTTGATCGTTGAAATCGTTCAAATAGAAACCCCAAAATTAATAAAAAAGAAAAAAATAAAATTTCGTCGTTTTATGCTGTTTTACGCGTTAAAACGCAGAAAAAACTCAAAACTTTCTGTTTTTTCTAAAATAAACATTTTTTAAGCATTTTGAATCGTTGAAATCGTTTAAATAGAAGCAATATTAATAAAAACGGATAATAAAAAAAATTTGTCGTTTTTTTTGCTGTTTTTGTAAAAAAAAAGCATTTTTAAACATTTTTTGATCGTTGATTCGTTCAAATAAAACAATATTAATAAAAACGAATAAAAAAAAAATTTCGTCGTTTTTTATGCTGTTTTTTTGCGTTAAAACGCGGGTTTAAAAATCAAAAAGTCTGTTTTGCTAAAAAAAGCATTTTCAAGCATTTTTTGATCGTTGAAATCGTTCAAATAGAAGCAATATTAATAAAAACGAAAAAAATAAAAAATTCGTCGTTTTTTTAAAGCTGTTTTACGCGATAAAACGCAGATTAAAACTCAAAACGTCTGTGTTGCTAAAAAAATCATTTTCAAGCATTTTTTGATGGGTTTTTGTTCAAATAGACGCAATAATTAAAAAACGAATAATAAAAAAATTTGTCGTTTTTATGCTATTTTACGCGTTAAAACGCAGATTAAAGCTCAAAACGTGCTGTTTTTGCTTTTGGGGTTTTTTAAACAATTTTTTTGATCGTTGAAATCATTAAAAAGAAGCTTTAAATAAGAAACGAATTAAAAAAATTGTGCGTTTTTTTCTGTTTTTGCGTTAAAACGCAAAAGAAACTTTTAAAACGTCTTTTTTTGCTAAAATTTCGTTTTCTTTTGATCGTTGAAACTTCCAAAAAGGGTTTAATTTTAAAACGGTAAAATTTTTCGTTTTTTTCACCCTTAAAACGCCGGGGGAAACTTAAAAAAACGCCTTTTTTTCTAAAATAATCATTTTTTTAAAATCGTTGAAATCGTTCAAATAGACGCAAATTTAAAAACAAACGAATAATAAAAATTCGTCGTTTTATTTCTGTTTTACGCGTTAAAAAAGCAGATTAAACTCAAAAACTTTCTGTTTTGCTAAAATAAACATTTTTTAAGCATTTTTTTGATCCCTTAAAGTTCAAATAGAAGCAATTTTTAGATCGTTGAAATCGTTCAAATAGAAGCAATATTAATAAAAACGAATAATAAAAATTTCGTCGTTTTATGTTTTTACGCGTTAAAACGCAGATTAAAGCTCAAAACGTGCTGTTTTGCTAAAATAATCATTTTCAAGCATTTTAGATCGTTGAAATCGTTCAAATAGACGCAATATTAATAAAAAAAGAATAATAAAAATTCGTCGTTTTATGGGTGTTTTACGCGTTAAAAAAGCAGATTAAAGCTCAAAAAGTGCTGTTTTGCTAAAATAAGCATTTTCAAGCATTTTAGATCGTTGAAATCGTTCAAATAGAAGCAATATTAATAAAAACGAATAATAAAAATTTCGTCGTTTTATGTGTTTTACGCGTTAAAACGGAATTAAAAACTCAAAACGTGCTGTTTTGCTAGAATAAGCATTTTTAGCATTTTGATCGTTGAAATCGTTCAAATAGAAGCAATATTAATAAAAAACGAATAATAAAAAATTCGCTTTTTATGCTGTTTACGCGTTAAAACGCAGATTAAAAGCTCAAAACGTGCTGTTTTGCTAAAATAAGCATTTTCAAGCATTTTAAATCGTTGAAATCGTTCCAATAGAAGCAATATTAATAAAAACGAATAATAAAAAAAAAATCGTCGTTTTTAATGCTGTTTTTCGCGTTAAGACGCAGATTAAAGCTCAAAAAGGCTTTTTGTAAAATAACATTTCAAGCATTTGATGGTTGAAATCGTTCAAATAGACGCAATATTAATAAAAACGAATAATAAAAATTTTGTCGTTTTATGCTGTTTTACGCGTTAAAAAGCAGATTAAAACTCAAAACGTGCTGTTTTGCTAAAATAATCATTTTCAACCATTTTAGATCGTTGAAATCGTTCAAATAGACGGGAATATTAATAAAAAACGAATAATAAAATTCGTCGTTTTTATGTGTTTTAGCGTTAAAACGCAGATTAAAGCCCCAAAACGTGCTGTTTGCTAAAATAAGCATTTTCAAGCATTTTAGATCGTTGAAATCGTTCAAATAGGGGAAAATTTTAAAAAAAAAAAAAAATTTCGTTTTTTTGTTTTTTAAAAAAAAAGTAAAATTTTTTCTTTATTTAACATTTTAGGTTTTAAAATTTAAATGGAAAAAAATTTTAAAAAAAAAAAAATTTTTTTTTTTTTTCCTTAAAAGGAAAAAAAATCTGCTTTTTTAAAAAAAAAATTTTTTTGTTTTTAAAATCGTTCAAAAGACGCTATTAATAAAACGAATAATAAAAAAATTGCGTTTTTTTTGTTTGCGTTAAAAAACGGTTGCTAAAATTTTTTTCAAAAAAATTTTCGATTTAATGGAAAAAAAAAGAAATTTTAAAAAAAAAAAATTTTTAAAAAAATTTCGTTTTTTTGCGTTTTAGCTTAAAAAAAGCGTTGCTAAAAATCTTTTCAAAAAACATTTTAAAATTTTAATCCCGAAATTTAAAAAAAAAAATTAAAAAATTTTTTTTTTTTTTTAAAAACCCAAAAAAAAGCCCAAAACGTGCTGTTTTGCTTAAAATAATCATTTTCAAGCATTTTAGATCGTTGAAATCGTTCAAATAGACGCAATATTAATAAAAACGAATAATAAAAATTTTGTCGTTTTATGCTGTTTTACGCGTTAAAACGCAGATTAAAGCTCAAAACGATGCTGTTTTGCTAAAATAATCATTTTCAAGCATTTTAGATCGTTGAAATCGTTCAAATAGACGCAATATTAATAAAAACGAATAATAAAATTTCGTCGTTTTATGCTGTTTTACGCGTTAAAACGCAGATTAAAACTCAAAACGTGCTGTTTTGCTAAAATAAGCATTTTCAAGCATTTTAGATCGTTGAAATCGTTCAAATAGAAGCAATATTAATAAAAACGGATAATAAAAATTCGTCGTTTTTATGCTGTTTTGCTAAAATAAGCATTTTCAAGCATTTTAGATCGTTGATTCGTTCAAATAGAAGCAATATTAATAAAAACGAATAATAAAAATTTCGTTTTATGCTGTTTTACGCGATAAAACGCAGATTAAAGCTCAAAACGTGCTGTTTGCTAAAATAATCATTTTCAAGCATTTTAGATGGTTGAAATTGTTCAAATAGACGCAATATTAATAAAAACGAATAATAAAAATTCGTCGTTTTATGTATTTTACGCGTTAAAACGCAGATTAAAGCTCAAAACGTGCTGTTTTGCTAAAATAAGCATTTTCAAGCATTTTAGATCGTTGAAATCGTTCAAATAGAAGCAATATTAATAAGAAACGAATAATAAAAAATTCGTCGTTTTATGCTGTTTTACGCGTTAAAACGCAGATTAAAGCTCAAAACGTGCTGTTTTGCTAAAATAAGCATTTTCAAGCATTTTTGATAGTTGAAATCGTTCAAATAGAAGCAATATTAATAAAAACGAATAATAAAATTCGTCGTTTCTATGCTGTTTTACGCGTTAAAACGCAGATTAAAAGCTCAAAACGTGCTGTTTTGCTAAAATAAGCATTTTCAAGCATTTAGATCGTTGAAATCGTTCAAATAGAAGCAATATTAATAAAAACGAATAATAAAAATTTCGTCGTTTTATGCTGTTTTACGCGTTAAAACGCAGATTAAAACTCAAAACGTGCTGTTTGCTAAAATAATCATTTTCAAGCATTTTAGATCGTTGAAATCGTTCAAATAGACGCAATATTAATAAAAACGAATAATAAAAATTTCGTCGTTTTATGCTGTTTTACGCGTTAAAACGCAGATTAAAAGCTCAAAACGTGCTGTTTTGCTAAAATAATCATTTTCAAGCATTTTAGATCGTTGAAATCGTTCAAATAGACGCAATATTAATAAAAACGAATAATAAAAATTTCGTCGTTTTTATGCTGTTTTACGCGTTAAAACGCAGATTAAAGCTCAAAACGTGCTGTGTTGCTAAAATAAGCATTTTCAAGCATTTTAGATCGTTGAAATCGTTCAAATAGACGCAATATTAATAAAAACGAATAATAAAAAATTCGTCGTTTTTATGCTGTTTTACGCGTTAAAACGCAGATTAAAAGCTCAAAACGTGCTGTTTTGCTAAAATAATCATTTTCAAGCATTTTGATCGTTGAAATCGTTCAAATAGACGCAATATTAATAAAACGAATAATAAAAATTTTGTCGTTTTATGCTGTTTTACGCGTTAAAACGCAGATTAAAGCTCAAAACGTGCTGTTTTGCTAAAATAATCATTTTCAAGCATTTTAGATCGTTGAAATCGTTCAAATAGACGCAATATTAATAAAAACGAATAATAAAATTTCGTCGTTTTATGTTTTTACGCGTTAAAACGCAGATTAAAGCTCAAAACGTGCTGTTTTGCTAAAATAAGCATTTTCAAGCATTTTAGATCGTTGAAATCGTTCAAATAGAAGCAATATTAATAAGAAACGAATAATAAAAATTCGTCGTTTTATGCTGTTTTACGCGTTAAAACGCAGATTAAAAGCTCAAAACGTGCTGTTTTGCTAAAATAAGCATTTTCAATCATTTTAGATCGTTGAAATCGTTCAAATGGAAGCAATATTAATATAAAACGAATAATAAAATTTTGTCGCTTTTATGCTGTTTTACGCGTTAAAACGCAGATTAAAAGCTCAAAACGTGCTGTTTTGCTAAAATAATCATTTTCAAGCATTTTAGATCGTTGAAATCGTTCAAATAGACGCAATATTAATAAAAACGAATAATAAAAAATTCGTCGTTTTATGCTGTTTTACGCGTTAAAACGCAGATTAAAGCTCAAAACGTGCTGTTTTGCTAAAATAAGCATTTTCAAGCATTTTAGATCGTTGAAATCGTTCAAATAGAAGCAATATTAATAAAAACGAATAATAAAAATTTCGTCGTTTCTATGCTGTTTTACGCGTTAAATCGCAGATTAAAGCTCAAAACGTGCTGTTTTGCTAAAATAAGCATTTTCAAGCATTTTAGATCTTGGAAATCGTTCAAATAGGCGCAAAATTAATAAAAACGAATAATAAAAATTTCGTCGTTTTTAATGCTGTTTACGGGGTTAAAACGCAAGATTAAAAGCTCAAAACGTGCTGTTTTGCTAAAATAAGCATTTTTAAATTTTAGATCGTTGAAAATCGTTCAAAAAGACGTATATATTAAAAACGAATAATAAAAATTCGTCGTTGTTATGCTGTTTTACGCGTTAAAACGCAGATTAAGCTCAAAACGTGCTGTTTTTAAAAATAATCATTTTCAAGCATTTTAGATCGTTGAAATCGTTCAACGTTGAAATCGTTCAAATAGGCGCAATTAATAAAAAAAGAATAAAAAAAATTTCGTCGTTTTATGCGTTTTACGCGTTAAAACGCGATTAAAGCTCAAAACGTGCTGTTTTGCTAAAATAAGATTTTAAGCATTTTAGATCGTTGAAATCGTTCAAAAAAAACGCCAAATTTAAAATAAAAAGAATAATAAAAAATTTTTTCGTTTTATGCTGTTTTTCGCGTTAAAACGCAGTTTAAACTCAAAAAGGGTGTTTTGCTAAAAAAAAACATTTTCAAACATTTTAGATCGTTTAAACGTTCAAATAGACGCAATATTAATAAAAACGAATAATTTCGTCGTTTTATGCTGTTTTTCGCGTTAAAAAACGCAGAAAAACTCAAAAAAGTCTGTTTTGCTAAAATAAGCATTTTTCGCATTTTAGATCGTTGAAATCGTTCAAAAGAACCAAAAAATAAAAACGAATAATAAAAAATTTTGCGTTTTTTTCGTTTTACCGTTTGCAAAAAAGCTCAAACGGGTGTTTTGCTAAAAAAAACATTTCAAGCATTTTTGATAGTTGAAATCGTTCAAATAGGCAAAAATTTAAAACGAATAATAAAAATTCGTGCGCCGTTTTACGCGTTAAAAAAGCAGATTAAAGCCAAAACGGCTGTTTTGCTAAAAAAAGCATTTTCAAGCATTTTGTCTTGAAATCGTTCAAAAAGGCGCAATATTAATAAAAAAAGAATAATAAAAATTTCGCGTTTTATGTGGGTTTTCGTTAAAACGCAGATTAAAGCTCAAAACGTGCTGTTTTGCTAAAAAAAAAGCATTTTAAGCATTTTTGATCGTTGAAATCGTTCAAAAAAACCCCAATATTAATGAAAAAAAAAAAAAAATTCGTCGTTGTTATGTGTTTTACGCGTTAAAAAAGATTAAACTCAAAACGTGTTTTTTAAAATAATCATTTTCAAGCATTTTAGATCGTTTAAATCGTTCAAATAAAAATTTAAAAAAAGAATAAAAAAATTTCGTCGTTTTATTGTTTTACGCGCTAAACAATTAAAACTCAAAACGTGCTGTTTTGCTAAAATAACATTTTCAACTTTGTCGTTTTAAATCGTTCAAATAGAAGCAATATTAATAAAAAAACGAATAATGGTCGTTTTTATGCTGTTTTACGCGCGTTAAAACGCAGATTAAAGCTCAAATCGTGCTGTTTTGCTAAAATAATCATTTTCAAGCATTTTAGATCGTTGAAATCGTTCAAATAGACGCAATATTAATAAAAAACGAATAATAAAATTTCGTCGTTTTTATATGGTTTTACGCGTTAAAACGCAGACGTGCTCAAAACGTGCTGTCTTGTTAAACAAGCATTTTCAAGCATTTTAGATCGCTGAAATCGTTCAAATAGAAGCAATAGTAATAAAAACGGATAACAAAAAATTCGTCGTTTTATGCTGTTTACGCGTTAAAACGCAGATTAAAGCTCAAACGCTGTTTTGCTAAAATAAGCATTTTCAAGCATTTTAGATCGTTGATTCGTTCAAATAGAAGCAATATTAATAAAACGAATAATAAAAAATTCGTCGTTTTATGTCGCTCTTATGCGTTAAAACGCAGATTAAAGCTCAACGTGCTGTTTTGCTAAAATAAGCATTTTCTGCCATTTTAGATCGTTGAAATCGTCCAAATAGAAGCAATATTAATAAAAACGAATAATAAAATTCGTCGGTTTTATGCTGTTTTACGCGATAAAACGCAGATTAAAGCTCAAAACGTGCTGTTTTGCTAAATAATCATTTTCAAGCATTTTGAGGCTGAAATTGTTCAAATAGACGCACATTAATGTAAAACGAATAATGCACTCTTTGTCGTTTTATGTACATTTACGTTAAACGCAGATTAAAAGCCCCGCACCAAATCGCCAAAAAGCGCCGCTTGCTAAATAAGCATTTTCTGCTATTTTGATCGTTGAAATCGTTCAAATAGAAGAATATTAATAAAACGAATAATAAAAATTTCGTCGTTTTTATGCTGTTTTACGCGTTAAAACGCAGATTAAAGCTCAAAACGTGCTGTTTTGCTAAACAAGTTATTTCAAGCATTTTAGATCGCTTTCGAAATCGTTCAAAGGAAGGCCAATAATATTAATAAAAAACGAATAATAAAAAATTCGTCGTTTTATGCTGTTTTACGCGCTAAAACGCAGATTAAAGCCCAAAACGTGCTGTTTTGCTAAACAAGCATTTTCAAGCATTTTAGATCGTTGATATCGTTCAAATAGCTACCATTAATAAAAACGAATAATGTTCCCGTCGTTTTAAAGCGGTTTTACGCTAAAACGCAGATTAAAAGCCCAAAACGTGCTGTTTTGCTAAAATACATTTTCGCGCCTATAATGCTGAACGTTCAAATAGACGCACATAATAAAAAACGAATAATAAAAAATTCGTCGTTTTATGCTGTTTTACGCGTTAAAACGCAGATTAAAGCTCTCAAACGTGCTGTTTTGCCAAAATAAGCATTTTCAAGCATTTTAGATCGTTAAAATCGTTCAAATAGAAGCGCTATTAATAAAACGCCAAAAAATTCGTCGTTTTTATAAGCGTTTTACGCGTTAAACGCAGATTAAAGCCTCAAAAACGTGCTGTCTTGTTAAATAAGCATTTTCAGCATTTAGATCGCTGGAAACGCCCGCAACAGAAGCAATAGTAATAAAAACGGATAATAAAAATTCGTCGTTTTATGCTGTTTTACGCGTTAAAACGCAGATTAAAGCTCAAAACGTGCTGTTTTGCTAAAATAAGCATTTTCGCCATTTTGTGATCGTTATTCGCCCAAATAGAAGCAATATTAATAAAAAACGAATAATAAAAATTTCGTCGTTTTTATGCTGCCTGGCGCGTTAAAACGCAGATTAAAGCCTCAAAACGCGCGTTTGCTAAAAATGCCATTTTCAAGCATTTAGATCGCCGGGAAATCGTTCAAATAGAAGCAATATTAATAAAAACGAATAATAAAATTCGTCGGTTTTATGCTGTTTTACGCGATAAACGCAGATTAAAGCCCGCAACGTGCTGTTTTGCTAAAACAATCATTTTCTGCCATTTTAGATGGTTGAAATCTGTTCAAATAGACGCAACATTAATAAAAAACGAATAATAAAAATTTTGTCGTTTTATGTTATTTTACGCGTTAAAACGTGCGATTAAAGCTCAAAACGTGCTGTTTTGCTAAATAAGCATTTTCAAGATTTTAGATCGTTGAATCAAATAGAAGCAATATTAATAAAAAAACGAATAATGGGAAAAATTTCTTGCCGTTTTATAAGCGTTTTACGCGTTAAACGCAGATTAAAGCTCAAACGTGCTGTTTTGCTAAAATAAGCATTTTCAAAGCATTTTAGATCGTTGAAACTGTTCAAATAGAAGCAATATTAATAAAAAAAACGAATAATAAAAAATTGTCGTTTTATAAGCGTTTACGCGTTAAACGCAGATTAAAGCCTCAAAACGTGCTGTTTTATAAAAATAAGCGCCTAAGCATTTTAGATCGTTGAATTGTCTAAATAGGCTAAATATTAATAAAAAACGAATAATAAAAATTCTTGTCGTTTTTATGCTGTTTTACGCGTTAAACGCAGATTAAAGCCCAAACGTGCTGTTTTGCTAAAATAAGCATTTTCAAGCATTTTATATCGTTGAAATCGTTCGCTAAAATAGACGCAATATTAATAAAAACGAATAATAAAAATTTGTCGTTTTATGTTGTTTACGCGTTAAAACGATTGTAAAGCTCAAACGTGCTGTTTTGCTAAAATAAGCATTTTCAAGCATTTTAGATCGTTAAAATCGTTCAAATAGAAGCACAATATTAATGTGCCCAGGAAATAATAAAAAATCTGCCGTTTTTATGCTGTTTACGCGTTAAAACGCAGATTAAAGCTCATAACGTGCTGTTTTGCTGTTAAAATAAGCATTTCTGGGGCGCATTTAGATCGTTGAAATCGTCTCAAATGACGCAATATTAATAAAAACGAATAATAAAATTTCTGTCGTTTTATGCTGTTTTACGCGTTAAAACGCAGATTAAAGCTCAAACGTGCTGTTTTGCTAAAGCATTTTCAAGCATTTTAGATCGTTGAAATCGTTCCGTTAGAAGCAATATTAATAAAACGAATAATAAACCGTTGCCTACGTTAAAACGCAGATTAAAGCCTCAAAACGTGCTGTTTTGCTAAAATAATCATTTTCAAGCATTTTAGACGTTGAAATCGTTCAAGTAGAAGCATACACAAAACGAATAATAAAAAATATCGTCGTTTTATGCTGTTTTACGCTAAAACGCAGATTTAAAGCTCAAAACGTGCTGTTTTGCTAAAATAAGCATTTTCAAGCATTTTATATCGTTGAAATCGTTCAAATAAAAGCAATACTAATAAAAACGAATAAAAAAATCGTCGTTTTTATGCTGTTTTACGCGCGCTAAAACGCAGATTAAAAGCTCAAACGTGCTGTATTGCTAAAATAAGCATTTTCAAGCATTTGTGATCGTTGAACGGTTCAAATAGAAGCAATAATAAATAACGAATAAAAATTCGTCGTTTTATGTTGTTTTACGCGTTAAACGCAGATTAAAAGCCTTCAAAACGTACTGTTTTGCTAAAATAGCATTTTTTGCCATTTTAGATCGCTGAAATCGTTGAAATAGAAGTAATATTAATAGCATTTTGATGGTTGAAATTGTTCAAAACGCATATTAATAAAAAAAAATTTTCTTTTATTTTTTACGTTAAAACGCAGATTAAAGCTAAAAGATGCGATTGTAAAATAAGCATTTTCATATTTTGATGTTTACGTTAAACAAATAAAGCTATAATAAATGAATAAAAAAATTTCGCTTTTAGTGTTTAACGTTCAAAACGCAGTTAAATTATAAAACGATGCTAAATTTGCTAAAATTAAGATTTTCAAGCTTTTAACGATCGTTAAATCAAAGGCTAATTTAATAAAATAAATAATATAAATCGTGTTTTTTGCTGATTTACGCATATAAAACGCAGATTAAAGCCAAAATCGTGCTGTTTTGCTAAAATAAGCATTTTAAGCATTAGAGCTAAATCGTTCAAATTAAGCAATTAATAAAACGAATAAAAAAATTTTATCGTTATATTGTTTACGCGTTAAAACGCAGATTAAAAAATAAAAACTGCTGTTTTTTAAAATTAGCTTAAACCAGTAAATTTAAATCGTTGAAATCGTTCAAAAGACCATATTTAGATAAAAACGAATAATAAAAATTGTCGTTTTATTATTAAAACGAATATAAAATTCGCAGTTAACCAAATGCTGTTTTGTAAAATAAGCATTTTCAACTTTTGATCTTAAAATCAAATAGAATCAATTTGTTAAAACGTAAAATAAAAATCGTTTATGATGTTTACGTTAAAAACGCAGATTTAAAGCTCATTAACGCTGTTTTGCTAAAATAAAGCATTTTCAAGCATTTTAGATCAAATAACGTTCAAATAGACGCATATAATAAAACGAATAATAAAAAATTCTGTCGTTTTATGCGTTTTACGCGTTAAAGTTTAGCTAAACGTCGTTTTGCTAAAATAAATTCTAAGCATTTTAGATCGTGAAATCGTTCAAATAGAAGCAATATTAATAAAAACGAATAATATAAAATTCGTCGTTTTATGCTGTTTTACGCGTTAAAATGCAGATTAAAGCTCAAAACGTGCTGTTTTGCTAAAATAAGCATTTTCAAGCATTTTAGATCGTTGAAATCGTTCAAATAGACGCAATATTAATAAAAACGAATAATAAAAATTCGTCGTCTTTTATGTGTTTTACGCGTTAAAACGCAGATTAAAGCTCAAAACGTGCTGTTTTGCTAAAAAATCGTTTTCAAGCATTTTTGATCGTTGAAATCGTTCAAATATACGCAATATTAATAAAAACGAATAATAAAAATTTCGTCGTTTTTATGCTCTTTTTACGCGTTAAAACGCAGATTAAAGCTCAAAACGCTGTTTTGCTAAAATAAACATTTTCAAGCATTTTAGATCACGTTGAAATCCCTTCAAATAGAAGCAATATTAATAAAACCAAAAAAAAAACAAAATTTGTTGTTTTTTTGCTGTTTTTTCGCGTTAAAACGCAGATTAAAACTCAAAACGTGCTGTTTTTCGAAAAAAAAGGGATTTTCAAGCATTTTTTAAACGTTTTAAATTTATTTTTTAAAAGAAAAAAAAATTAATAA
Source organism: Dalotia coriaria (assembly GCF_025399875.1). NCBI lineage: Eukaryota > Metazoa > Arthropoda > Insecta > Coleoptera > Staphylinidae > Dalotia > Dalotia coriaria. The sequence goes on from NW_027047632.1 coordinate 12,626, forward strand.
AAACGAAAAAAAAATTTCGTCCCTTTTATGGTTTTTTTACGCGTTAAAAAAGCAGATTAAAGCTCAAAACGTGCTGTTTTTTCTAAAATAAGCATTTTTTAAAAAAATTTTAGATCGTTGAAATCGTTCAAATAGAAACAATATTAATAAAAACAATAATAAAAAATTTGTCGTTTTTTGCCTTTTTACGCGTTAAAACGCAGATTAAACTCAAAAAGTGCTGTTTTTTCTAAAATAATCATTTTTTAAAGCAAGATCGTTGGGAAAACGTTCAAATGAGCAATATTAATAAAAAGGGAAAAATAAAAATTTTTTTCGTTTTTTTTTGCTGTTTTACGCGTTTTAAAAAACCCGATTAAAACTCAAAAAAGTGCTGTTTTGCTAAAATAATCTTTTTAAGCATTTTAGATCGTTGAAATCTTTAAATAGACGCAATATTAATAAAACGAATAATAAAAAAATTTTGAGTTTTTTTTGCTGTTTTTCGCGTTAAAACGCAGATTAAAACTCAAAACGTGCTGTCTTGTTAAAATAAGCATTTTCAAGCATTTTTTGATCGTTGAAATCGTTCAAATAGAAGCAAAGTAATAAAAAAAGGATAATAAAAATTCGTCGGTTTTTTTGCTGTTTTACGCGTTAAAAAGCAGATTAAAACTCAAAACGTGCTGTTTTTTCTAAAATAAAAACATTTTCAAGCATTTTTTTTGATCGTTGAAATTTGTTCAAATAGAAGCAATATTAATAAAACGAATAATAAAAATTTCGTTTTTTTATGCTGTTTTAAAGCGTTAAACGCAGATTTAAAACTCAAAACGTGCTGTTTTTTCTAAAATAAAAAACAAGCATTTTTTGATCGTTGAAATCGTTCAAATAGAAACAATATTAATAAAAACGAATAATAAAAAAATTTGTCGGTTTATGCTGTTTTCCCCGATAAAAAGCAGATTAAAAATTTAAAAACGTGCTGTTTTGCTAAAATAAAACATTTTTTAAGCATTTT